>NW_028294824.1:0-111127 GCF_964341445.2 Mesoplodon mirus | reverse complement strand
CTGCGAAAGTGATGTTCCAGATCTCCAGAAGAGTTGGCTCCTTGTTGTGCACTCCATGGCAAAATTCTCAATCCAGAAAAGGCAGTTCACGTGACATACCTATCAGCTACCTGGAAAGGAACCTAACTGTTTCCTATAAGCGGGGCACATTTTCCAGGCCATCCATAGGGTTCTGCCCCAAACGTGGCTTCACACACCTGCCACGCCCAGGGGCACATGTCCGTGACCCATACATGTGGTTTGGCTACGGAGAGGGAACCACCAGGTGCATGCCGCTTTCCCTACAGACCACTGCAGGCATTTTGATCAGCGGTCATCACGTTTCTAGCCTATAGCCAGAAACAGACTTCTGCATTCTTTCTGCAGCAACAGGAAGCACCCTGGCATCTGTTGAGAGGCATGAGACTCTTGTCACGCATTGGAGTTGAGCCCACTTTGTTACATTCGCAAAGCTTCCAAAGACCACAGAGATAGAGTGTCCGGGTTGGGAAGGTTCCAGAGGAACCGCTTCATGTTTCCCACAGGCAGGGTGGATTCTGGTCACTAAAGGAGCACTCTCAGGACATCTTGGATCCGAGAGCGGACAACAGAGGGGTCCCGTTACTTAGGAACTGTTTCATGTTAGGACGGTGCACACAGCATCGTCTTCCCTGGGCCGGAGTTCACTGCTTCTGTGCAGCTTCATGTCAAATGCCAGTGCCTCCGCCAACATTTGGTGGAGCAGCCTGTGAAATGACACCGCTTTTGCCTCTGCCACTAGTCTCCTGGTCGAAAGTGTGAACGCAATTTGTGTTTCCAAGTGGGAAGACCCACTACAGAGTTCACTTACCGTACACTGCCGAGTTGGGCACCCAGCCCATGGCCAAGTGCATTTAAAAGGTTTCCATCGTACGGTTTTCAGAATGAGCCGTAAGCGCCCCCTGACGGATCGGAGCCCCCGAGCAACCCGGGTAGCACACTCTTCCCCTAGGTTACACTGTGTTCAAGGACCTAGGGCTCTATGCTTCCTGCAGGGAAAGCCACCTGGTATGCCCATGTTTCCCTGCGACCCACCGCCTCATGAGACTTTCTGAGCTGGAGAGCCAATCAGTTCTCCATGCGGTGGCCAAGGCCCCCTCTGCAATGGACTTGAGGCCACCGTGCCAAGACCTTTTTACCGTGTTCCCTGCTGGGGTCGGAACTGATTAGTGAGAACACTGGACACCTCAAGGCTCACGCTCCAAGGACTTCCCGCATGCAACGAGCAAACACGCACCAAGGGCTTCTTTGTCGCCCAGAGCGAAGAACAAAGCCGGGAATCCCATGTAGAACGAGCACCCTGCAACTTGAGCCGGGAAGGCTTTGTCGTCCCGTCCCCTTGAGCAGCCTTTGCCACACTCCACTTCCAAGGAGCGTGTACGAACGAAACGTTTTACCCTCACAGCACTCTACGCCGCAGGCCTCCCTGCGCTCGGTGTGACCTCTGGTTTTGAACGAACCGTCTTGGGTGAAACGCTTTCAGACCCCTCTGTCTCCACAGGGCTTGGTGTTGGAACTCTGCAAGGCTACGCTGCGATGTGCGTCAAACTGATTTCCACAGCCCATCTGTTTATGTGGCCCAGTGGTAGCAAAGCCTTTGAAGGGAAGCGATGCAGCACAGTGTCACAGGATGTATTGGACCAAAGACACCATGTGCTCGCCTGACATCTATCCTGTGCCCAATCCACTGCCTGTGAGATTTTCTTCAACTAGCCTGTCAGGTACACATCCCGTTTACCTTTGTGAGAAACTCCTTGCCTATGCGGTCTGCAAAGCTCTCCTCCCAAATCCCCTTGAGAACCTTGGAGCGTAGCTCTCTCTGTGTGAAGGCCCTTTTGTGTGGCGTGTTGAGAAACGGGGCGCAAGCCTTTCAGAGCCTGCTTGGAAGAACCTGGATGAGCACTGAGCAATCCCCAAGAATTGTGGGTATGCTACTGCTCTCGTCTAGCTCGTCCGCTGCACGTGCACCTCCCGTCCAGGGCCAACCGTCCGTGCTTTGAACCCCATCCTCCTTTTACTCCCATTATTTATACGGAACACAGAGCTCGGGGCAGCATGAAGACACCTCTGCGAAAGTGATGTTCCAGATCTCCAGAAGAGTTGGCTCCTTGTTGTGCACTCCATGGCAAAATTCTCAATCCAGAAAAGGCAGTTCACGTGACATACCTATCAGCTACCTGGAAAGGAACCTAACTGTTTCCTATAAGCGGGGCACATTTTCCAGGCCATCCATAGGGTTCTGCCCCAAACGTGGCTTCACACACCTGCCACGCCCAGGGGCACATGTCCGTGACCCATACATGTGGTTTGGCTACGGAGAGGGAACCACCAGGTGCATGCCGCTTTCCCTACAGACCACTGCAGGCATTTTGATCAGCGGTCATCACGTTTCTAGCCTATAGCCAGAAACAGACTTCTGCATTCTTTCTGCAGCAACAGGAAGCACCCTGGCATCTGTTGAGAGGCATGAGACTCTTGTCACGCATTGGAGTTGAGCCCACTTTGTTACATTCGCAAAGCTTCCAAAGACCACAGAGATAGAGTGTCCGGGTTGGGAAGGTTCCAGAGGAACCGCTTCATGTTTCCCACAGGCAGGGTGGATTCTGGTCACTAAAGGAGCACTCTCAGGACATCTTGGATCCGAGAGCGGACAACAGAGGGGTCCCGTTACTTAGGAACTGTTTCATGTTAGGACGGTGCACACAGCATCGTCTTCCCTGGGCCGGAGTTCACTGCTTCTGTGCAGCTTCATGTCAAATGCCAGTGCCTCCGCCAACATTTGGTGGAGCAGCCTGTGAAATGACACCGCTTTTGCCTCTGCCACTAGTCTCCTGGTCGAAAGTGTGAACGCAATTTGTGTTTCCAAGTGGGAAGACCCACTACAGAGTTCACTTACCGTACACTGCCGAGTTGGGCACCCAGCCCATGGCCAAGTGCATTTAAAAGGTTTCCATCGTACGGTTTTCAGAATGAGCCGTAAGCGCCCCCTGACGGATCGGAGCCCCCGAGCAACCCGGGTAGCACACTCTTCCCCTAGGTTACACTGTGTTCAAGGACCTAGGGCTCTATGCTTCCTGCAGGGAAAGCCACCTGGTATGCCCATGTTTCCCTGCGACCCACCGCCTCATGAGACTTTCTGAGCTGGAGAGCCAATCAGTTCTCCATGCGGTGGCCAAGGCCCCCTCTGCAATGGACTTGAGGCCACCGTGCCAAGACCTTTTTACCGTGTTCCCTGCTGGGGTCGGAACTGATTAGTGAGAACACTGGACACCTCAAGGCTCACGCTCCAAGGACTTCCCGCATGCAACGAGCAAACACGCACCAAGGGCTTCTTTGTCGCCCAGAGCGAAGAACAAAGCCGGGAATCCCATGTAGAACGAGCACCCTGCAACTTGAGCCGGGAAGGCTTTGTCGTCCCGTCCCCTTGAGCAGCCTTTGCCACACTCCACTTCCAAGGAGCGTGTACGAACGAAACGTTTTACCCTCACAGCACTCTACGCCGCAGGCCTCCCTGCGCTCGGTGTGACCTCTGGTTTTGAACGAACCGTCTTGGGTGAAACGCTTTCAGACCCCTCTGTCTCCACAGGGCTTGGTGTTGGAACTCTGCAAGGCTACGCTGCGATGTGCGTCAAACTGATTTCCACAGCCCATCTGTTTATGTGGCCCAGTGGTAGCAAAGCCTTTGAAGGGAAGCGATGCAGCACAGTGTCACAGGATGTATTGGACCAAAGACACCATGTGCTCGCCTGACATCTATCCTGTGCCCAATCCACTGCCTGTGAGATTTTCTTCAACTAGCCTGTCAGGTACACATCCCGTTTACCTTTGTGAGAAACTCCTTGCCTATGCGGTCTGCAAAGCTCTCCTCCCAAATCCCCTTGAGAACCTCGGAGCGTAGCTCTCTCTGTGTGAAGGCCCTTTTGTGTGGCGTGTTGAGAAACGGGGCGCAAGCCTTTCAGAGCCTGCTTGGAAGAACCTGGATGAGCACTGAGCAATCCCCAAGAATTGTGGGTATGCTACTGCTCTCGTCTAGCTCGTCCGCTGCACGTGCACCTCCCGTCCAGGGCCAACCGTCCGTGCTTTGAACCCCATCCTCCTTTTACTCCCATTATTTATACGGAACACAGAGCTCGGGGCAGCATGAAGACACCTCTGCGAAAGTGATGTTCCAGATCTCCAGAAGAGTTGGCTCCTTGTTGTGCACTCCATGGCAAAATTCTCAATCCAGAAAAGGCAGTTCACGTGACATACCTATCAGCTACCTGGAAAGGAACCTAACTGTTTCCTATAAGCGGGGCACATTTTCCAGGCCATCCATAGGGTTCTGCCCCAAACGTGGCTTCACACACCTGCCACGCCCAGGGGCACATGTCCGTGACCCATACATGTGGTTTGGCTACGGAGAGGGAACCACCAGGTGCATGCCGCTTTCCCTACAGACCACTGCAGGCATTTTGATCAGCGGTCATCACGTTTCTAGCCTATAGCCAGAAACAGACTTCTGCATTCTTTCTGCAGCAACAGGAAGCACCCTGGCATCTGTTGAGAGGCATGAGACTCTTGTCACGCATTGGAGTTGAGCCCACTTTGTTACATTCGCAAAGCTTCCAAAGACCACAGAGATAGAGTGTCCGGGTTGGGAAGGTTCCAGAGGAACCGCTTCATGTTTCCCACAGGCAGGGTGGATTCTGGTCACTAAAGGAGCACTCTCAGGACATCTTGGATCCGAGAGCGGACAACAGAGGGGTCCCGTTACTTAGGAACTGTTTCATGTTAGGACGGTGCACACAGCATCGTCTTCCCTGGGCCGGAGTTCACTGCTTCTGTGCAGCTTCATGTCAAATGCCAGTGCCTCCGCCAACATTTGGTGGAGCAGCCTGTGAAATGACACCGCTTTTGCCTCTGCCACTAGTCTCCTGGTCGAAAGTGTGAACGCAATTTGTGTTTCCAAGTGGGAAGACCCACTACAGAGTTCACTTACCGTACACTGCCGAGTTGGGCACCCAGCCCATGGCCAAGTGCATTTAAAAGGTTTCCATCGTACGGTTTTCAGAATGAGCCGTAAGCGCCCCCTGACGGATCGGAGCCCCCGAGCAACCCGGGTAGCACACTCTTCCCCTAGGTTACACTGTGTTCAAGAACCTAGGGCTCTATGCTTCCTGCAGGGAAAGCCACCTGGTATGCCCATGTTTCCCTGCGACCCACCACCTCATGAGACTTTCTGAGCTGGAGAGCCAATCAGTTCTCCATGCGGTGGCCAAGGCCCCCTCTGCAATGGACTTGAGGCCACCGTGCCAAGACCTTTTTACCGTGTTCCCTGCTGGGGTCGGAACTGATTAGTGAGAACACTGGACACCTCAAGGCTCACGCTCCAAGGACTTCCCGCATGCAACGAGCAAACACGCACCAAGGGCTTCTTTGTCGCCCAGAGCGAAGAACAAAGCCGGGAATCCCATGTAGAACGAGCACCCTGCAACTTGAGCCGGGAAGGCTTTGTCGTCCCGTCCCCTTGAGCAGCCTTTGCCACACTCCACTTCCAAGGAGCGTGTACGAACGAAACGTTTTACCCTCACCGCACTCTACGCCGCAGGCCTCCCTGCGCTCGGTGTGACCTCTGGTTTTGAACGAACCGTCTTGGGTGAAACGCTTTCAGACCCCTCTGTCTCCACAGGGCTTGGTGTTGGAACTCTGCAAGGCTACGCTGCGATGTGCGTCAAACTGATTTCCACAGCCCATCTGTTTATGTGGCCCAGTGGTAGCAAAGCCTTTGAAGGGAAGCGATGCAGCACAGTGTCACAGGATGTATTGGACCAAAGACACCATGTGCTCGCCTGACATCTATCCTGTGCCCAATCCACTGCCTGTGAGATTTTCTTCAACTAGCCTGTCAGGTACACATCCCGTTTACCTTTGTGAGAAACTCCTTGCCTATGCGGTCTGCAAAGCTCTCCTCCCAAATCCCCTTGAGAACCTCGGAGCGTAGCTCTCTCTGTGTGAAGGCCCTTTTGTGTGGCGTGTTGAGAAACGGGGCGCAAGCCTTTCAGAGCCTGCTTGGAAGAACCTGGATGAGCACTGAGCAATCCCCAAGAATTGTGGGTATGCTACTGCTCTCGTCTAGCTCGTCCGCTGCACGTGCACCTCCCGTCCAGGGCCAACCGTCCGTGCTTTGAACCCCATCCTCCTTTTACTCCCATTATTTATACGGAACACAGAGCTCGGGGCAGCATGAAGACACCTCTGCGAAAGTGATGTTCCAGATCTCCAGAAGAGTTGGCTCCTTGTTGTGCACTCCATGGCAAAATTCTCAATCCAGAAAAGGCAGTTCACGTGACATACCTATCAGCTACCTGGAAAGGAACCTAACTGTTTCCTATAAGCGGGGCACATTTTCCAGGCCATCCATAGGGTTCTGCCCCAAACGTGGCTTCACACACCTGCCACGCCCAGGGGCACATGTCCGTGACCCATACATGTGGTTTGGCTACGGAGAGGGAACCACCAGGTGCATGCCGCTTTCCCTACAGACCACTGCAGGCATTTTGATCAGCGGTCATCACGTTTCTAGCCTATAGCCAGAAACAGACTTCTGCATTCTTTCTGCAGCAACAGGAAGCACCCTGGCATCTGTTGAGAGGCATGAGACTCTTGTCACGCATTGGAGTTGAGCCCACTTTGTTACATTCGCAAAGCTTCCAAAGACCACAGAGATAGAGTGTCCGGGTTGGGAAGGTTCCAGAGGAACCGCTTCATGTTTCCCACAGGCAGGGTGGATTCTGGTCACTAAAGGAGCACTCTCAGGACATCTTGGATCCGAGAGCGGACAACAGAGGGGTCCCGTTACTTAGGAACTGTTTCATGTTAGGACGGTGCACACAGCATCGTCTTCCCTGGGCCGGAGTTCACTGCTTCTGTGCAGCTTCATGTCAAATGCCAGTGCCTCCGCCAACATTTGGTGGAGCAGCCTGTGAAATGACACCGCTTTTGCCTCTGCCACTAGTCTCCTGGTCGAAAGTGTGAACGCAATTTGTGTTTCCAAGTGGGAAGACCCACTACAGAGTTCACTTACCGTACACTGCCGAGTTGGGCACCCAGCCCATGGCCAAGTGCATTTAAAAGGTTTCCATCGTACGGTTTTCAGAATGAGCCGTAAGCGCCCCCTGACGGATCGGAGCCCCCGAGCAACCCGGGTAGCACACTCTTCCCCTAGGTTACACTGTGTTCAAGGACCTAGGGCTCTATGCTTCCTGCAGGGAAAGCCACCTGGTATGCCCATGTTTCCCTGCGACCCACCACCTCATGAGACTTTCTGAGCTGGAGAGCCAATCAGTTCTCCATGCGGTGGCCAAGGCCCCCTCTGCAATGGACTTGAGGCCACCGTGCCAAGACCTTTTTACCGTGTTCCCTGCTGGGGTCGGAACTGATTAGTGAGAACACTGGACACCTCAAGGCTCACGCTCCAAGGACTTCCCGCATGCAACGAGCAAACACGCACCAAGGGCTTCTTTGTCGCCCAGAGCGAAGAACAAAGCCGGGAATCCCATGTAGAACGAGCACCCTGCAACTTGAGCCGGGAAGGCTTTGTCGTCCCGTCCCCTTGAGCAGCCTTTGCCACACTCCACTTCCAAGGAGCGTGTACGAACGAAACGTTTTACCCTCACCGCACTCTACGCCGCAGGCCTCCCTGCGCTCGGTGTGACCTCTGGTTTTGAACGAACCGTCTTGGGTGAAACGCTTTCAGACCCCTCTGTCTCCACAGGGCTTGGTGTTGGAACTCTGCAAGGCTACGCTGCGATGTGCGTCAAACTGATTTCCACAGCCCATCTGTTTATGTGGCCCAGTGGTAGCAAAGCCTTTGAAGGGAAGCGATGCAGCACAGTGTCACAGGATGTATTGGACCAAAGACACCATGTGCTCGCCTGACATCTATCCTGTGCCCAATCCACTGCCTGTGAGATTTTCTTCAACTAGCCTGTCAGGTACACATCCCGTTTACCTTTGTGAGAAACTCCTTGCCTATGCGGTCTGCAAAGCTCTCCTCCCAAATCCCCTTGAGAACCTCGGAGCGTAGCTCTCTCTGTGTGAAGGCCCTTTTGTGTGGCGTGTTGAGAAACGGGGCGCAAGCCTTTCAGAGCCTGCTTGGAAGAACCTGGATGAGCACTGAGCAATCCCCAAGAATTGTGGGTATGCTACTGCTCTCGTCTAGCTCGTCCGCTGCACGTGCACCTCCCGTCCAGGGCCAACCGTCCGTGCTTTGAACCCCATCCTCCTTTTACTCCCATTATTTATACGGAACACAGAGCTCGGGGCAGCATGAAGACACCTCTGCGAAAGTGATGTTCCAGATCTCCAGAAGAGTTGGCTCCTTGTTGTGCACTCCATGGCAAAATTCTCAATCCAGAAAAGGCAGTTCACGTGACATACCTATCAGCTACCTGGAAAGGAACCTAACTGTTTCCTATAAGCGGGGCACATTTTCCAGGCCATCCATAGGGTTCTGCCCCAAACGTGGCTTCACACACCTGCCACGCCCAGGGGCACATGTCCGTGACCCATACATGTGGTTTGGCTACGGAGAGGGAACCACCAGGTGCATGCCGCTTTCCCTACAGACCACTGCAGGCATTTTGATCAGCGGTCATCACGTTTCTAGCCTATAGCCAGAAACAGACTTCTGCATTCTTTCTGCAGCAACAGGAAGCACCCTGGCATCTGTTGAGAGGCATGAGACTCTTGTCACGCATTGGAGTTGAGCCCACTTTGTTACATTCGCAAAGCTTCCAAAGACCACAGAGATAGAGTGTCCGGGTTGGGAAGGTTCCAGAGGAACCGCTTCATGTTTCCCACAGGCAGGGTGGATTCTGGTCACTAAAGGAGCACTCTCAGGACATCTTGGATCCGAGAGCGGACAACAGAGGGGTCCCGTTACTTAGGAACTGTTTCATGTTAGGACGGTGCACACAGCATCGTCTTCCCTGGGCCGGAGTTCACTGCTTCTGTGCAGCTTCATGTCAAATGCCAGTGCCTCCGCCAACATTTGGTGGAGCAGCCTGTGAAATGACACCGCTTTTGCCTCTGCCACTAGTCTCCTGGTCGAAAGTGTGAACGCAATTTGTGTTTCCAAGTGGGAAGACCCACTACAGAGTTCACTTACCGTACACTGCCGAGTTGGGCACCCAGCCCATGGCCAAGTGCATTTAAAAGGTTTCCATCGTACGGTTTTCAGAATGAGCCGTAAGCGCCCCCTGACGGATCGGAGCCCCCGAGCAACCCGGGTAGCACACTCTTCCCCTAGGTTACACTGTGTTCAAGGACCTAGGGCTCTATGCTTCCTGCAGGGAAAGCCACCTGGTATGCCCATGTTTCCCTGCGACCCACCGCCTCATGAGACTTTCTGAGCTGGAGAGCCAATCAGTTCTCCATGCGGTGGCCAAGGCCCCCTCTGCAATGGACTTGAGGCCACCGTGCCAAGACCTTTTTACCGTGTTCCCTGCTGGGGTCGGAACTGATTAGTGAGAACACTGGACACCTCAAGGCTCACGCTCCAAGGACTTCCCGCATGCAACGAGCAAACACGCACCAAGGGCTTCTTTGTCGCCCAGAGCGAAGAACAAAGCCGGGAATCCCATGTAGAACGAGCACCCTGCAACTTGAGCCGGGAAGGCTTTGTCGTCCCGTCCCCTTGAGCAGCCTTTGCCACACTCCACTTCCAAGGAGCGTGTACGAACGAAACGTTTTACCCTCACAGCACTCTACGCCGCAGGCCTCCCTGCGCTCGGTGTGACCTCTGGTTTTGAACGAACCGTCTTGGGTGAAACGCTTTCAGACCCCTCTGTCTCCACAGGGCTTGGTGTTGGAACTCTGCAAGGCTACGCTGCGATGTGCGTCAAACTGATTTCCACAGCCCATCTGTTTATGTGGCCCAGTGGTAGCAAAGCCTTTGAAGGGAAGCGATGCAGCACAGTGTCACAGGATGTATTGGACCAAAGACACCATGTGCTCGCCTGACATCTATCCTGTGCCCAATCCACTGCCTGTGAGATTTTCTTCAACTAGCCTGTCAGGTACACATCCCGTTTACCTTTGTGAGAAACTCCTTGCCTATGCGGTCTGCAAAGCTCTCCTCCCAAATCCCCTTGAGAACCTCGGAGCGTAGCTCTCTCTGTGTGAAGGCCCTTTTGTGTGGCGTGTTGAGAAACGGGGCGCAAGCCTTTCAGAGCCTGCTTGGAAGAACCTGGATGAGCACTGAGCAATCCCCAAGAATTGTGGGTATGCTACTGCTCTCGTCTAGCTCGTCCGCTGCACGTGCACCTCCCGTCCAGGGCCAACCGTCCGTGCTTTGAACCCCATCCTCCTTTTACTCCCATTATTTATACGGAACACAGAGCTCGGGGCAGCATGAAGACACCTCTGCGAAAGTGATGTTCCAGATCTCCAGAAGAGTTGGCTCCTTGTTGTGCACTCCATGGCAAAATTCTCAATCCAGAAAAGGCAGTTCACGTGACATACCTATCAGCTACCTGGAAAGGAACCTAACTGTTTCCTATAAGCGGGGCACATTTTCCAGGCCATCCATAGGGTTCTGCCCCAAACGTGGCTTCACACACCTGCCACGCCCAGGGGCACATGTCCGTGACCCATACATGTGGTTTGGCTACGGAGAGGGAACCACCAGGTGCATGCCGCTTTCCCTACAGACCACTGCAGGCATTTTGATCAGCGGTCATCACGTTTCTAGCCTATAGCCAGAAACAGACTTCTGCATTCTTTCTGCAGCAACAGGAAGCACCCTGGCATCTGTTGAGAGGCATGAGACTCTTGTCACGCATTGGAGTTGAGCCCACTTTGTTACATTCGCAAAGCTTCCAAAGACCACAGAGATAGAGTGTCCGGGTTGGGAAGGTTCCAGAGGAACCGCTTCATGTTTCCCACAGGCAGGGTGGATTCTGGTCACTAAAGGAGCACTCTCAGGACATCTTGGATCCGAGAGCGGACAACAGAGGGGTCCCGTTACTTAGGAACTGTTTCATGTTAGGACGGTGCACACAGCATCGTCTTCCCTGGGCCGGAGTTCACTGCTTCTGTGCAGCTTCATGTCAAATGCCAGTGCCTCCGCCAACATTTGGTGGAGCAGCCTGTGAAATGACACCGCTTTTGCCTCTGCCACTAGTCTCCTGGTCGAAAGTGTGAACGCAATTTGTGTTTCCAAGTGGGAAGACCCACTACAGAGTTCACTTACCGTACACTGCCGAGTTGGGCACCCAGCCCATGGCCAAGTGCATTTAAAAGGTTTCCATCGTACGGTTTTCAGAATGAGCCGTAAGCGCCCCCTGACGGATCGGAGCCCCCGAGCAACCCGGGTAGCACACTCTTCCCCTAGGTTACACTGTGTTCAAGGACCTAGGGCTCTATGCTTCCTGCAGGGAAAGCCACCTGGTATGCCCATGTTTCCCTGCGACCCACCGCCTCATGAGACTTTCTGAGCTGGAGAGCCAATCAGTTCTCCATGCGGTGGCCAAGGCCCCCTCTGCAATGGACTTGAGGCCACCGTGCCAAGACCTTTTTACCGTGTTCCCTGCTGGGGTCGGAACTGATTAGTGAGAACACTGGACACCTCAAGGCTCACGCTCCAAGGACTTCCCGCATGCAACGAGCAAACACGCACCAAGGGCTTCTTTGTCGCCCAGAGCGAAGAACAAAGCCGGGAATCCCATGTAGAACGAGCACCCTGCAACTTGAGCCGGGAAGGCTTTGTCGTCCCGTCCCCTTGAGCAGCCTTTGCCACACTCCACTTCCAAGGAGCGTGTACGAACGAAACGTTTTACCCTCACAGCACTCTACGCCGCAGGCCTCCCTGCGCTCGGTGTGACCTCTGGTTTTGAACGAACCGTCTTGGGTGAAACGCTTTCAGACCCCTCTGTCTCCACAGGGCTTGGTGTTGGAACTCTGCAAGGCTACGCTGCGATGTGCGTCAAACTGATTTCCACAGCCCATCTGTTTATGTGGCCCAGTGGTAGCAAAGCCTTTGAAGGGAAGCGATGCAGCACAGTGTCACAGGATGTATTGGACCAAAGACACCATGTGCTCGCCTGACATCTATCCTGTGCCCAATCCACTGCCTGTGAGATTTTCTTCAACTAGCCTGTCAGGTACACATCCCGTTTACCTTTGTGAGAAACTCCTTGCCTATGCGGTCTGCAAAGCTCTCCTCCCAAATCCCCTTGAGAACCTCGGAGCGTAGCTCTCTCTGTGTGAAGGCCCTTTTGTGTGGCGTGTTGAGAAACGGGGCGCAAGCCTTTCAGAGCCTGCTTGGAAGAACCTGGATGAGCACTGAGCAATCCCCAAGAATTGTGGGTATGCTACTGCTCTCGTCTAGCTCGTCCGCTGCACGTGCACCTCCCGTCCAGGGCCAACCGTCCGTGCTTTGAACCCCATCCTCCTTTTACTCCCATTATTTATACGGAACACAGAGCTCGGGGCAGCATGAAGACACCTCTGCGAAAGTGATGTTCCAGATCTCCAGAAGAGTTGGCTCCTTGTTGTGCACTCCATGGCAAAATTCTCAATCCAGAAAAGGCAGTTCACGTGACATACCTATCAGCTACCTGGAAAGGAACCTAACTGTTTCCTATAAGCGGGGCACATTTTCCAGGCCATCCATAGGGTTCTGCCCCAAACGTGGCTTCACACACCTGCCACGCCCAGGGGCACATGTCCGTGACCCATACATGTGGTTTGGCTACGGAGAGGGAACCACCAGGTGCATGCCGCTTTCCCTACAGACCACTGCAGGCATTTTGATCAGCGGTCATCACGTTTCTAGCCTATAGCCAGAAACAGACTTCTGCATTCTTTCTGCAGCAACAGGAAGCACCCTGGCATCTGTTGAGAGGCATGAGACTCTTGTCACGCATTGGAGTTGAGCCCACTTTGTTACATTCGCAAAGCTTCCAAAGACCACAGAGATAGAGTGTCCGGGTTGGGAAGGTTCCAGAGGAACCGCTTCATGTTTCCCACAGGCAGGGTGGATTCTGGTCACTAAAGGAGCACTCTCAGGACATCTTGGATCCGAGAGCGGACAACAGAGGGGTCCCGTTACTTAGGAACTGTTTCATGTTAGGACGGTGCACACAGCATCGTCTTCCCTGGGCCGGAGTTCACTGCTTCTGTGCAGCTTCATGTCAAATGCCAGTGCCTCCGCCAACATTTGGTGGAGCAGCCTGTGAAATGACACCGCTTTTGCCTCTGCCACTAGTCTCCTGGTCGAAAGTGTGAACGCAATTTGTGTTTCCAAGTGGGAAGACCCACTACAGAGTTCACTTACCGTACACTGCCGAGTTGGGCACCCAGCCCATGGCCAAGTGCATTTAAAAGGTTTCCATCGTACGGTTTTCAGAATGAGCCGTAAGCGCCCCCTGACGGATCGGAGCCCCCGAGCAACCCGGGTAGCACACTCTTCCCCTAGGTTACACTGTGTTCAAGAACCTAGGGCTCTATGCTTCCTGCAGGGAAAGCCACCTGGTATGCCCATGTTTCCCTGCGACCCACCACCTCATGAGACTTTCTGAGCTGGAGAGCCAATCAGTTCTCCATGCGGTGGCCAAGGCCCCCTCTGCAATGGACTTGAGGCCACCGTGCCAAGACCTTTTTACCGTGTTCCCTGCTGGGGTCGGAACTGATTAGTGAGAACACTGGACACCTCAAGGCTCACGCTCCAAGGACTTCCCGCATGCAACGAGCAAACACGCACCAAGGGCTTCTTTGTCGCCCAGAGCGAAGAACAAAGCCGGGAATCCCATGTAGAACGAGCACCCTGCAACTTGAGCCGGGAAGGCTTTGTCGTCCCGTCCCCTTGAGCAGCCTTTGCCACACTCCACTTCCAAGGAGCGTGTACGAACGAAACGTTTTACCCTCACAGCACTCTACGCCGCAGGCCTCCCTGCGCTCGGTGTGACCTCTGGTTTTGAACGAACCGTCTTGGGTGAAACGCTTTCAGACCCCTCTGTCTCCACAGGGCTTGGTGTTGGAACTCTGCAAGGCTACGCTGCGATGTGCGTCAAACTGATTTCCACAGCCCATCTGTTTATGTGGCCCAGTGGTAGCAAAGCCTTTGAAGGGAAGCGATGCAGCACAGTGTCACAGGATGTATTGGACCAAAGACACCATGTGCTCGCCTGACATCTATCCTGTGCCCAATCCACTGCCTGTGAGATTTTCTTCAACTAGCCTGTCAGGTACACATCCCGTTTACCTTTGTGAGAAACTCCTTGCCTATGCGGTCTGCAAAGCTCTCCTCCCAAATCCCCTTGAGAACCTTGGAGCGTAGCTCTCTCTGTGTGAAGGCCCTTTTGTGTGGCGTGTTGAGAAACGGGGCGCAAGCCTTTCAGAGCCTGCTTGGAAGAACCTGGATGAGCACTGAGCAATCCCCAAGAATTGTGGGTATGCTACTGCTCTCGTCTAGCTCGTCCGCTGCACGTGCACCTCCCGTCCAGGGCCAACCGTCCGTGCTTTGAACCCCATCCTCCTTTTACTCCCATTATTTATACGGAACACAGAGCTCGGGGCAGCATGAAGACACCTCTGCGAAAGTGATGTTCCAGATCTCCAGAAGAGTTGGCTCCTTGTTGTGCACTCCATGGCAAAATTCTCAATCCAGAAAAGGCAGTTCACGTGACATACCTATCAGCTACCTGGAAAGGAACCTAACTGTTTCCTATAAGCGGGGCACATTTTCCAGGCCATCCATAGGGTTCTGCCCCAAACGTGGCTTCACACACCTGCCACGCCCAGGGGCACATGTCCGTGACCCATACATGTGGTTTGGCTACGGAGAGGGAACCACCAGGTGCATGCCGCTTTCCCTACAGACCACTGCAGGCATTTTGATCAGCGGTCATCACGTTTCTAGCCTATAGCCAGAAACAGACTTCTGCATTCTT
Source organism: Mesoplodon mirus (assembly GCF_964341445.2). Classification (NCBI taxonomy): domain Eukaryota; kingdom Metazoa; phylum Chordata; class Mammalia; order Artiodactyla; family Ziphiidae; genus Mesoplodon; species Mesoplodon mirus. The sequence goes on along the minus strand of NW_028294824.1, from coordinate 96,173 downwards.
TCTGCAGCAACAGGAAGCACCCTGGCATCTGTTGAGAGGCATGAGACTCTTGTCACGCATTGGAGTTGAGCCCACTTTGTTACATTCGCAAAGCTTCCAAAGACCACAGAGATAGAGTGTCCGGGTTGGGAAGGTTCCAGAGGAACCGCTTCATGTTTCCCACAGGCAGGGTGGATTCTGGTCACTAAAGGAGCACTCTCAGGACATCTTGGATCCGAGAGCGGACAACAGAGGGGTCCCGTTACTTAGGAACTGTTTCATGTTAGGACGGTGCACACAGCATCGTCTTCCCTGGGCCGGAGTTCACTGCTTCTGTGCAGCTTCATGTCAAATGCCAGTGCCTCCGCCAACATTTGGTGGAGCAGCCTGTGAAATGACACCGCTTTTGCCTCTGCCACTAGTCTCCTGGTCGAAAGTGTGAACGCAATTTGTGTTTCCAAGTGGGAAGACCCACTACAGAGTTCACTTACCGTACACTGCCGAGTTGGGCACCCAGCCCATGGCCAAGTGCATTTAAAAGGTTTCCATCGTACGGTTTTCAGAATGAGCCGTAAGCGCCCCCTGACGGATCGGAGCCCCCGAGCAACCCGGGTAGCACACTCTTCCCCTAGGTTACACTGTGTTCAAGAACCTAGGGCTCTATGCTTCCTGCAGGGAAAGCCACCTGGTATGCCCATGTTTCCCTGCGACCCACCACCTCATGAGACTTTCTGAGCTGGAGAGCCAATCAGTTCTCCATGCGGTGGCCAAGGCCCCCTCTGCAATGGACTTGAGGCCACCGTGCCAAGACCTTTTTACCGTGTTCCCTGCTGGGGTCGGAACTGATTAGTGAGAACACTGGACACCTCAAGGCTCACGCTCCAAGGACTTCCCGCATGCAACGAGCAAACACGCACCAAGGGCTTCTTTGTCGCCCAGAGCGAAGAACAAAGCCGGGAATCCCATGTAGAACGAGCACCCTGCAACTTGAGCCGGGAAGGCTTTGTCGTCCCGTCCCCTTGAGCAGCCTTTGCCACACTCCACTTCCAAGGAGCGTGTACGAACGAAACGTTTTACCCTCACAGCACTCTACGCCGCAGGCCTCCCTGCGCTCGGTGTGACCTCTGGTTTTGAACGAACCGTCTTGGGTGAAACGCTTTCAGACCCCTCTGTCTCCACAGGGCTTGGTGTTGGAACTCTGCAAGGCTACGCTGCGATGTGCGTCAAACTGATTTCCACAGCCCATCTGTTTATGTGGCCCAGTGGTAGCAAAGCCTTTGAAGGGAAGCGATGCAGCACAGTGTCACAGGATGTATTGGACCAAAGACACCATGTGCTCGCCTGACATCTATCCTGTGCCCAATCCACTGCCTGTGAGATTTTCTTCAACTAGCCTGTCAGGTACACATCCCGTTTACCTTTGTGAGAAACTCCTTGCCTATGCGGTCTGCAAAGCTCTCCTCCCAAATCCCCTTGAGAACCTCGGAGCGTAGCTCTCTCTGTGTGAAGGCCCTTTTGTGTGGCGTGTTGAGAAACGGGGCGCAAGCCTTTCAGAGCCTGCTTGGAAGAACCTGGATGAGCACTGAGCAATCCCCAAGAATTGTGGGTATGCTACTGCTCTCGTCTAGCTCGTCCGCTGCACGTGCACCTCCCGTCCAGGGCCAACCGTCCGTGCTTTGAACCCCATCCTCCTTTTACTCCCATTATTTATACGGAACACAGAGCTCGGGGCAGCATGAAGACACCTCTGCGAAAGTGATGTTCCAGATCTCCAGAAGAGTTGGCTCCTTGTTGTGCACTCCATGGCAAAATTCTCAATCCAGAAAAGGCAGTTCACGTGACATACCTATCAGCTACCTGGAAAGGAACCTAACTGTTTCCTATAAGCGGGGCACATTTTCCAGGCCATCCATAGGGTTCTGCCCCAAACGTGGCTTCACACACCTGCCACGCCCAGGGGCACATGTCCGTGACCCATACATGTGGTTTGGCTACGGAGAGGGAACCACCAGGTGCATGCCGCTTTCCCTACAGACCACTGCAGGCATTTTGATCAGCGGTCATCACGTTTCTAGCCTATAGCCAGAAACAGACTTCTGCATTCTTTCTGCAGCAACAGGAAGCACCCTGGCATCTGTTGAGAGGCATGAGACTCTTGTCACGCATTGGAGTTGAGCCCACTTTGTTACATTCGCAAAGCTTCCAAAGACCACAGAGATAGAGTGTCCGGGTTGGGAAGGTTCCAGAGGAACCGCTTCATGTTTCCCACAGGCAGGGTGGATTCTGGTCACTAAAGGAGCACTCTCAGGACATCTTGGATCCGAGAGCGGACAACAGAGGGGTCCCGTTACTTAGGAACTGTTTCATGTTAGGACGGTGCACACAGCATCGTCTTCCCTGGGCCGGAGTTCACTGCTTCTGTGCAGCTTCATGTCAAATGCCAGTGCCTCCGCCAACATTTGGTGGAGCAGCCTGTGAAATGACACCGCTTTTGCCTCTGCCACTAGTCTCCTGGTCGAAAGTGTGAACGCAATTTGTGTTTCCAAGTGGGAAGACCCACTACAGAGTTCACTTACCGTACACTGCCGAGTTGGGCACCCAGCCCATGGCCAAGTGCATTTAAAAGGTTTCCATCGTACGGTTTTCAGAATGAGCCGTAAGCGCCCCCTGACGGATCGGAGCCCCCGAGCAACCCGGGTAGCACACTCTTCCCCTAGGTTACACTGTGTTCAAGAACCTAGGGCTCTATGCTTCCTGCAGGGAAAGCCACCTGGTATGCCCATGTTTCCCTGCGACCCACCACCTCATGAGACTTTCTGAGCTGGAGAGCCAATCAGTTCTCCATGCGGTGGCCAAGGCCCCCTCTGCAATGGACTTGAGGCCACCGTGCCAAGACCTTTTTACCGTGTTCCCTGCTGGGGTCGGAACTGATTAGTGAGAACACTGGACACCTCAAGGCTCACGCTCCAAGGACTTCCCGCATGCAACGAGCAAACACGCACCAAGGGCTTCTTTGTCGCCCAGAGCGAAGAACAAAGCCGGGAATCCCATGTAGAACGAGCACCCTGCAACTTGAGCCGGGAAGGCTTTGTCGTCCCGTCCCCTTGAGCAGCCTTTGCCACACTCCACTTCCAAGGAGCGTGTACGAACGAAACGTTTTACCCTCACAGCACTCTACGCCGCAGGCCTCCCTGCGCTCGGTGTGACCTCTGGTTTTGAACGAACCGTCTTGGGTGAAACGCTTTCAGACCCCTCTGTCTCCACAGGGCTTGGTGTTGGAACTCTGCAAGGCTACGCTGCGATGTGCGTCAAACTGATTTCCACAGCCCATCTGTTTATGTGGCCCAGTGGTAGCAAAGCCTTTGAAGGGAAGCGATGCAGCACAGTGTCACAGGATGTATTGGACCAAAGACACCATGTGCTCGCCTGACATCTATCCTGTGCCCAATCCACTGCCTGTGAGATTTTCTTCAACTAGCCTGTCAGGTACACATCCCGTTTACCTTTGTGAGAAACTCCTTGCCTATGCGGTCTGCAAAGCTCTCCTCCCAAATCCCCTTGAGAACCTCGGAGCGTAGCTCTCTCTGTGTGAAGGCCCTTTTGTGTGGCGTGTTGAGAAACGGGGCGCAAGCCTTTCAGAGCCTGCTTGGAAGAACCTGGATGAGCACTGAGCAATCCCCAAGAATTGTGGGTATGCTACTGCTCTCGTCTAGCTCGTCCGCTGCACGTGCACCTCCCGTCCAGGGCCAACCGTCCGTGCTTTGAACCCCATCCTCCTTTTACTCCCATTATTTATACGGAACACAGAGCTCGGGGCAGCATGAAGACACCTCTGCGAAAGTGATGTTCCAGATCTCCAGAAGAGTTGGCTCCTTGTTGTGCACTCCATGGCAAAATTCTCAATCCAGAAAAGGCAGTTCACGTGACATACCTATCAGCTACCTGGAAAGGAACCTAACTGTTTCCTATAAGCGGGGCACATTTTCCAGGCCATCCATAGGGTTCTGCCCCAAACGTGGCTTCACACACCTGCCACGCCCAGGGGCACATGTCCGTGACCCATACATGTGGTTTGGCTACGGAGAGGGAACCACCAGGTGCATGCCGCTTTCCCTACAGACCACTGCAGGCATTTTGATCAGCGGTCATCACGTTTCTAGCCTATAGCCAGAAACAGACTTCTGCATTCTTTCTGCAGCAACAGGAAGCACCCTGGCATCTGTTGAGAGGCATGAGACTCTTGTCACGCATTGGAGTTGAGCCCACTTTGTTACATTCGCAAAGCTTCCAAAGACCACAGAGATAGAGTGTCCGGGTTGGGAAGGTTCCAGAGGAACCGCTTCATGTTTCCCACAGGCAGGGTGGATTCTGGTCACTAAAGGAGCACTCTCAGGACATCTTGGATCCGAGAGCGGACAACAGAGGGGTCCCGTTACTTAGGAACTGTTTCATGTTAGGACGGTGCACACAGCATCGTCTTCCCTGGGCCGGAGTTCACTGCTTCTGTGCAGCTTCATGTCAAATGCCAGTGCCTCCGCCAACATTTGGTGGAGCAGCCTGTGAAATGACACCGCTTTTGCCTCTGCCACTAGTCTCCTGGTCGAAAGTGTGAACGCAATTTGTGTTTCCAAGTGGGAAGACCCACTACAGAGTTCACTTACCGTACACTGCCGAGTTGGGCACCCAGCCCATGGCCAAGTGCATTTAAAAGGTTTCCATCGTACGGTTTTCAGAATGAGCCGTAAGCGCCCCCTGACGGATCGGAGCCCCCGAGCAACCCGGGTAGCACACTCTTCCCCTAGGTTACACTGTGTTCAAGAACCTAGGGCTCTATGCTTCCTGCAGGGAAAGCCACCTGGTATGCCCATGTTTCCCTGCGACCCACCACCTCATGAGACTTTCTGAGCTGGAGAGCCAATCAGTTCTCCATGCGGTGGCCAAGGCCCCCTCTGCAATGGACTTGAGGCCACCGTGCCAAGACCTTTTTACCGTGTTCCCTGCTGGGGTCGGAACTGATTAGTGAGAACACTGGACACCTCAAGGCTCACGCTCCAAGGACTTCCCGCATGCAACGAGCAAACACGCACCAAGGGCTTCTTTGTCGCCCAGAGCGAAGAACAAAGCCGGGAATCCCATGTAGAACGAGCACCCTGCAACTTGAGCCGGGAAGGCTTTGTCGTCCCGTCCCCTTGAGCAGCCTTTGCCACACTCCACTTCCAAGGAGCGTGTACGAACGAAACGTTTTACCCTCACAGCACTCTACGCCGCAGGCCTCCCTGCGCTCGGTGTGACCTCTGGTTTTGAACGAACCGTCTTGGGTGAAACGCTTTCAGACCCCTCTGTCTCCACAGGGCTTGGTGTTGGAACTCTGCAAGGCTACGCTGCGATGTGCGTCAAACTGATTTCCACAGCCCATCTGTTTATGTGGCCCAGTGGTAGCAAAGCCTTTGAAGGGAAGCGATGCAGCACAGTGTCACAGGATGTATTGGACCAAAGACACCATGTGCTCGCCTGACATCTATCCTGTGCCCAATCCACTGCCTGTGAGATTTTCTTCAACTAGCCTGTCAGGTACACATCCCGTTTACCTTTGTGAGAAACTCCTTGCCTATGCGGTCTGCAAAGCTCTCCTCCCAAATCCCCTTGAGAACCTCGGAGCGTAGCTCTCTCTGTGTGAAGGCCCTTTTGTGTGGCGTGTTGAGAAACGGGGCGCAAGCCTTTCAGAGCCTGCTTGGAAGAACCTGGATGAGCACTGAGCAATCCCCAAGAATTGTGGGTATGCTACTGCTCTCGTCTAGCTCGTCCGCTGCACGTGCACCTCCCGTCCAGGGCCAACCGTCCGTGCTTTGAACTCCATCCTCCTTTTACTCCCATTATTTATACGGAACACAGAGCTCGGGGCAGCATGAAGACACCTCTGCGAAAGTGATGTTCCAGATCTCCAGAAGAGTTGGCTCCTTGTTGTGCACTCCATGGCAAAATTCTCAATCCAGAAAAGGCAGTTCACGTGACATACCTATCAGCTACCTGGAAAGGAACCTAACTGTTTCCTATAAGCGGGGCACATTTTCCAGGCCATCCATAGGGTTCTGCCCCAAACGTGGCTTCACACACCTGCCACGCCCAGGGGCACATGTCCGTGACCCATACATGTGGTTTGGCTACGGAGAGGGAACCACCAGGTGCATGCCGCTTTCCCTACAGACCACTGCAGGCATTTTGATCAGCGGTCATCACGTTTCTAGCCTATAGCCAGAAACAGACTTCTGCATTCTTTCTGCAGCAACAGGAAGCACCCTGGCATCTGTTGAGAGGCATGAGACTCTTGTCACGCATTGGAGTTGAGCCCACTTTGTTACATTCGCAAAGCTTCCAAAGACCACAGAGATAGAGTGTCCGGGTTGGGAAGGTTCCAGAGGAACCGCTTCATGTTTCCCACAGGCAGGGTGGATTCTGGTCACTAAAGGAGCACTCTCAGGACATCTTGGATCCGAGAGCGGACAACAGAGGGGTCCCGTTACTTAGGAACTGTTTCATGTTAGGACGGTGCACACAGCATCGTCTTCCCTGGGCCGGAGTTCACTGCTTCTGTGCAGCTTCATGTCAAATGCCAGTGCCTCCGCCAACATTTGGTGGAGCAGCCTGTGAAATGACACCGCTTTTGCCTCTGCCACTAGTCTCCTGGTCGAAAGTGTGAACGCAATTTGTGTTTCCAAGTGGGAAGACCCACTACAGAGTTCACTTACCGTACACTGCCGAGTTGGGCACCCAGCCCATGGCCAAGTGCATTTAAAAGGTTTCCATCGTACGGTTTTCAGAATGAGCCGTAAGCGCCCCCTGACGGATCGGAGCCCCCGAGCAACCCGGGTAGCACACTCTTCCCCTAGGTTACACTGTGTTCAAGAACCTAGGGCTCTATGCTTCCTGCAGGGAAAGCCACCTGGTATGCCCATGTTTCCCTGCGACCCACCACCTCATGAGACTTTCTGAGCTGGAGAGCCAATCAGTTCTCCATGCGGTGGCCAAGGCCCCCTCTGCAATGGACTTGAGGCCACCGTGCCAAGACCTTTTTACCGTGTTCCCTGCTGGGGTCGGAACTGATTAGTGAGAACACTGGACACCTCAAGGCTCACGCTCCAAGGACTTCCCGCATGCAACGAGCAAACACGCACCAAGGGCTTCTTTGTCGCCCAGAGCGAAGAACAAAGCCGGGAATCCCATGTAGAACGAGCACCCTGCAACTTGAGCCGGGAAGGCTTTGTCGTCCCGTCCCCTTGAGCAGCCTTTGCCACACTCCACTTCCAAGGAGCGTGTACGAACGAAACGTTTTACCCTCACAGCACTCTACGCCGCAGGCCTCCCTGCGCTCGGTGTGACCTCTGGTTTTGAACGAACCGTCTTGGGTGAAACGCTTTCAGACCCCTCTGTCTCCACAGGGCTTGGTGTTGGAACTCTGCAAGGCTACGCTGCGATGTGCGTCAAACTGATTTCCACAGCCCATCTGTTTATGTGGCCCAGTGGTAGCAAAGCCTTTGAAGGGAAGCGATGCAGCACAGTGTCACAGGATGTATTGGACCAAAGACACCATGTGCTCGCCTGACATCTATCCTGTGCCCAATCCACTGCCTGTGAGATTTTCTTCAACTAGCCTGTCAGGTACACATCCCGTTTACCTTTGTGAGAAACTCCTTGCCTATGCGGTCTGCAAAGCTCTCCTCCCAAATCCCCTTGAGAACCTCGGAGCGTAGCTCTCTCTGTGTGAAGGCCCTTTTGTGTGGCGTGTTGAGAAACGGGGCGCAAGCCTTTCAGAGCCTGCTTGGAAGAACCTGGATGAGCACTGAGCAATCCCCAAGAATTGTGGGTATGCTACTGCTCTCGTCTAGCTCGTCCGCTGCACGTGCACCTCCCGTCCAGGGCCAACCGTCCGTGCTTTGAACCCCATCCTCCTTTTACTCCCATTATTTATACGGAACACAGAGCTCGGGGCAGCATGAAGACACCTCTGCGAAAGTGATGTTCCAGATCTCCAGAAGAGTTGGCTCCTTGTTGTGCACTCCATGGCAAAATTCTCAATCCAGAAAAGGCAGTTCACGTGACATACCTATCAGCTACCTGGAAAGGAACCTAACTGTTTCCTATAAGCGGGGCACATTTTCCAGGCCATCCATAGGGTTCTGCCCCAAACGTGGCTTCACACACCTGCCACGCCCAGGGGCACATGTCCGTGACCCATACATGTGGTTTGGCTACGGAGAGGGAACCACCAGGTGCATGCCGCTTTCCCTACAGACCACTGCAGGCATTTTGATCAGCGGTCATCACGTTTCTAGCCTATAGCCAGAAACAGACTTCTGCATTCTTTCTGCAGCAACAGGAAGCACCCTGGCATCTGTTGAGAGGCATGAGACTCTTGTCACGCATTGGAGTTGAGCCCACTTTGTTACATTCGCAAAGCTTCCAAAGACCACAGAGATAGAGTGTCCGGGTTGGGAAGGTTCCAGAGGAACCGCTTCATGTTTCCCACAGGCAGGGTGGATTCTGGTCACTAAAGGAGCACTCTCAGGACATCTTGGATCCGAGAGCGGACAACAGAGGGGTCCCGTTACTTAGGAACTGTTTCATGTTAGGACGGTGCACACAGCATCGTCTTCCCTGGGCCGGAGTTCACTGCTTCTGTGCAGCTTCATGTCAAATGCCAGTGCCTCCGCCAACATTTGGTGGAGCAGCCTGTGAAATGACACCGCTTTTGCCTCTGCCACTAGTCTCCTGGTCGAAAGTGTGAACGCAATTTGTGTTTCCAAGTGGGAAGACCCACTACAGAGTTCACTTACCGTACACTGCCGAGTTGGGCACCCAGCCCATGGCCAAGTGCATTTAAAAGGTTTCCATCGTACGGTTTTCAGAATGAGCCGTAAGCGCCCCCTGACGGATCGGAGCCCCCGAGCAACCCGGGTAGCACACTCTTCCCCTAGGTTACACTGTGTTCAAGAACCTAGGGCTCTATGCTTCCTGCAGGGAAAGCCACCTGGTATGCCCATGTTTCCCTGCGACCCACCACCTCATGAGACTTTCTGAGCTGGAGAGCCAATCAGTTCTCCATGCGGTGGCCAAGGCCCCCTCTGCAATGGACTTGAGGCCACCGTGCCAAGACCTTTTTACCGTGTTCCCTGCTGGGGTCGGAACTGATTAGTGAGAACACTGGACACCTCAAGGCTCACGCTCCAAGGACTTCCCGCATGCAACGAGCAAACACGCACCAAGGGCTTCTTTGTCGCCCAGAGCGAAGAACAAAGCCGGGAATCCCATGTAGAACGAGCACCCTGCAACTTGAGCCGGGAAGGCTTTGTCGTCCCGTCCCCTTGAGCAGCCTTTGCCACACTCCACTTCCAAGGAGCGTGTACGAACGAAACGTTTTACCCTCACAGCACTCTACGCCGCAGGCCTCCCTGCGCTCGGTGTGACCTCTGGTTTTGAACGAACCGTCTTGGGTGAAACGCTTTCAGACCCCTCTGTCTCCACAGGGCTTGGTGTTGGAACTCTGCAAGGCTACGCTGCGATGTGCGTCAAACTGATTTCCACAGCCCATCTGTTTATGTGGCCCAGTGGTAGCAAAGCCTTTGAAGGGAAGCGATGCAGCACAGTGTCACAGGATGTATTGGACCAAAGACACCATGTGCTCGCCTGACATCTATCCTGTGCCCAATCCACTGCCTGTGAGATTTTCTTCAACTAGCCTGTCAGGTACACATCCCGTTTACCTTTGTGAGAAACTCCTTGCCTATGCGGTCTGCAAAGCTCTCCTCCCAAATCCCCTTGAGAACCTCGGAGCGTAGCTCTCTCTGTGTGAAGGCCCTTTTGTGTGGCGTGTTGAGAAACGGGGCGCAAGCCTTTCAGAGCCTGCTTGGAAGAACCTGGATGAGCACTGAGCAATCCCCAAGAATTGTGGGTATGCTACTGCTCTCGTCTAGCTCGTCCGCTGCACGTGCACCTCCCGTCCAGGGCCAACCGTCCGTGCTTTGAACCCCATCCTCCTTTTACTCCCATTATTTATACGGAACACAGAGCTCGGGGCAGCATGAAGACACCTCTGCGAAAGTGATGTTCCAGATCTCCAGAAGAGTTGGCTCCTTGTTGTGCACTCCATGGCAAAATTCTCAATCCAGAAAAGGCAGTTCACGTGACATACCTATCAGCTACCTGGAAAGGAACCTAACTGTTTCCTATAAGCGGGGCACATTTTCCAGGCCATCCATAGGGTTCTGCCCCAAACGTGGCTTCACACACCTGCCACGCCCAGGGGCACATGTCCGTGACCCATACATGTGGTTTGGCTACGGAGAGGGAACCACCAGGTGCATGCCGCTTTCCCTACAGACCACTGCAGGCATTTTGATCAGCGGTCATCACGTTTCTAGCCTATAGCCAGAAACAGACTTCTGCATTCTTTCTGCAGCAACAGGAAGCACCCTGGCATCTGTTGAGAGGCATGAGACTCTTGTCACGCATTGGAGTTGAGCCCACTTTGTTACATTCGCAAAGCTTCCAAAGACCACAGAGATAGAGTGTCCGGGTTGGGAAGGTTCCAGAGGAACCGCTTCATGTTTCCCACAGGCAGGGTGGATTCTGGTCACTAAAGGAGCACTCTCAGGACATCTTGGATCCGAGAGCGGACAACAGAGGGGTCCCGTTACTTAGGAACTGTTTCATGTTAGGACGGTGCACACAGCATCGTCTTCCCTGGGCCGGAGTTCACTGCTTCTGTGCAGCTTCATGTCAAATGCCAGTGCCTCCGCCAACATTTGGTGGAGCAGCCTGTGAAATGACACCGCTTTTGCCTCTGCCACTAGTCTCCTGGTCGAAAGTGTGAACGCAATTTGTGTTTCCAAGTGGGAAGACCCACTACAGAGTTCACTTACCGTACACTGCCGAGTTGGGCACCCAGCCCATGGCCAAGTGCATTTAAAAGGTTTCCATCGTACGGTTTTCAGAATGAGCCGTAAGCGCCCCCTGACGGATCGGAGCCCCCGAGCAACCCGGGTAGCACACTCTTCCCCTAGGTTACACTGTGTTCAAGGACCTAGGGCTCTATGCTTCCTGCAGGGAAAGCCACCTGGTATGCCCATGTTTCCCTGCGACCCACCACCTCATGAGACTTTCTGAGCTGGAGAGCCAATCAGTTCTCCATGCGGTGGCCAAGGCCCCCTCTGCAATGGACTTGAGGCCACCGTGCCAAGACCTTTTTACCGTGTTCCCTGCTGGGGTCGGAACTGATTAGTGAGAACACTGGACACCTCAAGGCTCACGCTCCAAGGACTTCCCGCATGCAACGAGCAAACACGCACCAAGGGCTTCTTTGTCGCCCAGAGCGAAGAACAAAGCCGGGAATCCCATGTAGAACGAGCACCCTGCAACTTGAGCCGGGAAGGCTTTGTCGTCCCGTCCCCTTGAGCAGCCTTTGCCACACTCCACTTCCAAGGAGCGTGTACGAACGAAACGTTTTACCCTCACAGCACTCTACGCCGCAGGCCTCCCTGCGCTCGGTGTGACCTCTGGTTTTGAACGAACCGTCTTGGGTGAAACGCTTTCAGACCCCTCTGTCTCCACAGGGCTTGGTGTTGGAACTCTGCAAGGCTACGCTGCGATGTGCGTCAAACTGATTTCCACAGCCCATCTGTTTATGTGGCCCAGTGGTAGCAAAGCCTTTGAAGGGAAGCGATGCAGCACAGTGTCACAGGATGTATTGGACCAAAGACACCATGTGCTCGCCTGACATCTATCCTGTGCCCAATCCACTGCCTGTGAGATTTTCTTCAACTAGCCTGTCAGGTACACATCCCGTTTACCTTTGTGAGAAACTCCTTGCCTATGCGGTCTGCAAAGCTCTCCTCCCAAATCCCCTTGAGAACCTCGGAGCGTAGCTCTCTCTGTGTGAAGGCCCTTTTGTGTGGCGTGTTGAGAAACGGGGCGCAAGCCTTTCAGAGCCTGCTTGGAAGAACCTGGATGAGCACTGAGCAATCCCCAAGAATTGTGGGTATGCTACTGCTCTCGTCTAGCTCGTCCGCTGCACGTGCACCTCCCGTCCAGGGCCAACCGTCCGTGCTTTGAACCCCATCCTCCTTTTACTCCCATTATTTATACGGAACACAGAGCTCGGGGCAGCATGAAGACACCTCTGCGAAAGTGATGTTCCAGATCTCCAGAAGAGTTGGCTCCTTGTTGTGCACTCCATGGCAAAATTCTCAATCCAGAAAAGGCAGTTCACGTGACATACCTATCAGCTACCTGGAAAGGAACCTAACTGTTTCCTATAAGCGGGGCACATTTTCCAGGCCATCCATAGGGTTCTGCCCCAAACGTGGCTTCACACACCTGCCACGCCCAGGGGCACATGTCCGTGACCCATACATGTGGTTTGGCTACGGAGAGGGAACCACCAGGTGCATGCCGCTTTCCCTACAGACCACTGCAGGCATTTTGATCAGCGGTCATCACGTTTCTAGCCTATAGCCAGAAACAGACTTCTGCATTCTTTCTGCAGCAACAGGAAGCACCCTGGCATCTGTTGAGAGGCATGAGACTCTTGTCACGCATTGGAGTTGAGCCCACTTTGTTACATTCGCAAAGCTTCCAAAGACCACAGAGATAGAGTGTCCGGGTTGGGAAGGTTCCAGAGGAACCGCTTCATGTTTCCCACAGGCAGGGTGGATTCTGGTCACTAAAGGAGCACTCTCAGGACATCTTGGATCCGAGAGCGGACAACAGAGGGGTCCCGTTACTTAGGAACTGTTTCATGTTAGGACGGTGCACACAGCATCGTCTTCCCTGGGCCGGAGTTCACTGCTTCTGTGCAGCTTCATGTCAAATGCCAGTGCCTCCGCCAACATTTGGTGGAGCAGCCTGTGAAATGACACCGCTTTTGCCTCTGCCACTAGTCTCCTGGTCGAAAGTGTGAACGCAATTTGTGTTTCCAAGTGGGAAGACCCACTACAGAGTTCACTTACCGTACACTGCCGAGTTGGGCACCCAGCCCATGGCCAAGTGCATTTAAAAGGTTTCCATCGTACGGTTTTCAGAATGAGCCGTAAGCGCCCCCTGACGGATCGGAGCCCCCGAGCAACCCGGGTAGCACACTCTTCCCCTAGGTTACACTGTGTTCAAGGACCTAGGGCTCTATGCTTCCTGCAGGGAAAGCCACCTGGTATGCCCATGTTTCCCTGCGACCCACCACCTCATGAGACTTTCTGAGCTGGAGAGCCAATCAGTTCTCCATGCGGTGGCCAAGGCCCCCTCTGCAATGGACTTGAGGCCACCGTGCCAAGACCTTTTTACCGTGTTCCCTGCTGGGGTCGGAACTGATTAGTGAGAACACTGGACACCTCAAGGCTCACGCTCCAAGGACTTCCCGCATGCAACGAGCAAACACGCACCAAGGGCTTCTTTGTCGCCCAGAGCGAAGAACAAAGCCGGGAATCCCATGTAGAACGAGCACCCTGCAACTTGAGCCGGGAAGGCTTTGTCGTCCCGTCCCCTTGAGCAGCCTTTGCCACACTCCACTTCCAAGGAGCGTGTACGAACGAAACGTTTTACCCTCACAGCACTCTACGCCGCAGGCCTCCCTGCGCTCGGTGTGACCTCTGGTTTTGAACGAACCGTCTTGGGTGAAACGCTTTCAGACCCCTCTGTCTCCACAGGGCTTGGTGTTGGAACTCTGCAAGGCTACGCTGCGATGTGCGTCAAACTGATTTCCACAGCCCATCTGTTTATGTGGCCCAGTGGTAGCAAAGCCTTTGAAGGGAAGCGATGCAGCACAGTGTCACAGGATGTATTGGACCAAAGACACCATGTGCTCGCCTGACATCTATCCTGTGCCCAATCCACTGCCTGTGAGATTTTCTTCAACTAGCCTGTCAGGTACACATCCCGTTTACCTTTGTGAGAAACTCCTTGCCTATGCGGTCTGCAAAGCTCTCCTCCCAAATCCCCTTGAGAACCTCGGAGCGTAGCTCTCTCTGTGTGAAGGCCCTTTTGTGTGGCGTGTTGAGAAACGGGGCGCAAGCCTTTCAGAGCCTGCTTGGAAGAACCTGGATGAGCACTGAGCAATCCCCAAGAATTGTGGGTATGCTACTGCTCTCGTCTAGCTCGTCCGCTGCACGTGCACCTCCCGTCCAGGGCCAACCGTCCGTGCTTTGAACCCCATCCTCCTTTTACTCCCATTATTTATACGGAACACAGAGCTCGGGGCAGCATGAAGACACCTCTGCGAAAGTGATGTTCCAGATCTCCAGAAGAGTTGGCTCCTTGTTGTGCACTCCATGGCAAAATTCTCAATCCAGAAAAGGCAGTTCACGTGACATACCTATCAGCTACCTGGAAAGGAACCTAACTGTTTCCTATAAGCGGGGCACATTTTCCAGGCCATCCATAGGGTTCTGCCCCAAACGTGGCTTCACACACCTGCCACGCCCAGGGGCACATGTCCGTGACCCATACATGTGGTTTGGCTACGGAGAGGGAACCACCAGGTGCATGCCGCTTTCCCTACAGACCACTGCAGGCATTTTGATCAGCGGTCATCACGTTTCTAGCCTATAGCCAGAAACAGACTTCTGCATTCTTTCTGCAGCAACAGGAAGCACCCTGGCATCTGTTGAGAGGCATGAGACTCTTGTCACGCATTGGAGTTGAGCCCACTTTGTTACATTCGCAAAGCTTCCAAAGACCACAGAGATAGAGTGTCCGGGTTGGGAAGGTTCCAGAGGAACCGCTTCATGTTTCCCACAGGCAGGGTGGATTCTGGTCACTAAAGGAGCACTCTCAGGACATCTTGGATCCGAGAGCGGACAACAGAGGGGTCCCGTTACTTAGGAACTGTTTCATGTTAGGACGGTGCACACAGCATCGTCTTCCCTGGGCCGGAGTTCACTGCTTCTGTGCAGCTTCATGTCAAATGCCAGTGCCTCCGCCAACATTTGGTGGAGCAGCCTGTGAAATGACACCGCTTTTGCCTCTGCCACTAGTCTCCTGGTCGAAAGTGTGAACGCAATTTGTGTTTCCAAGTGGGAAGACCCACTACAGAGTTCACTTACCGTACACTGCCGAGTTGGGCACCCAGCCCATGGCCAAGTGCATTTAAAAGGTTTCCATCGTACGGTTTTCAGAATGAGCCGTAAGCGCCCCCTGACGGATCGGAGCCCCCGAGCAACCCGGGTAGCACACTCTTCCCCTAGGTTACACTGTGTTCAAGGACCTAGGGCTCTATGCTTCCTGCAGGGAAAGCCACCTGGTATGCCCATGTTTCCCTGCGACCCACCACCTCATGAGACTTTCTGAGCTGGAGAGCCAATCAGTTCTCCATGCGGTGGCCAAGGCCCCCTCTGCAATGGACTTGAGGCCACCGTGCCAAGACCTTTTTACCGTGTTCCCTGCTGGGGTCGGAACTGATTAGTGAGAACACTGGACACCTCAAGGCTCACGCTCCAAGGACTTCCCGCATGCAACGAGCAAACACGCACCAAGGGCTTCTTTGTCGCCCAGAGCGAAGAACAAAGCCGGGAATCCCATGTAGAACGAGCACCCTGCAACTTGAGCCGGGAAGGCTTTGTCGTCCCGTCCCCTTGAGCAGCCTTTGCCACACTCCACTTCCAAGGAGCGTGTACGAACGAAACGTTTTACCCTCACAGCACTCTACGCCGCAGGCCTCCCTGCGCTCGGTGTGACCTCTGGTTTTGAACGAACCGTCTTGGGTGAAACGCTTTCAGACCCCTCTGTCTCCACAGGGCTTGGTGTTGGAACTCTGCAAGGCTACGCTGCGATGTGCGTCAAACTGATTTCCACAGCCCATCTGTTTATGTGGCCCAGTGGTAGCAAAGCCTTTGAAGGGAAGCGATGCAGCACAGTGTCACAGGATGTATTGGACCAAAGACACCATGTGCTCGCCTGACATCTATCCTGTGCCCAATCCACTGCCTGTGAGATTTTCTTCAACTAGCCTGTCAGGTACACATCCCGTTTACCTTTGTGAGAAACTCCTTGCCTATGCGGTCTGCAAAGCTCTCCTCCCAAATCCCCTTGAGAACCTCGGAGCGTAGCTCTCTCTGTGTGAAGGCCCTTTTGTGTGGCGTGTTGAGAAACGGGGCGCAAGCCTTTCAGAGCCTGCTTGGAAGAACCTGGATGAGCACTGAGCAATCCCCAAGAACTGTGGGTATGCTACTGCTCTCGTCTAGCTCGTCCGCTGCACGTGCACCTCCCGTCCAGGGCCAACCGTCCGTGCTTTGAACCCCATCCTCCTTTTACTCCCATTATTTATACGGAACACAGAGCTCGGGGCAGCATGAAGACACCTCTGCGAAAGTGATGTTCCAGATCTCCAGAAGAGTTGGCTCCTTGTTGTGCACTCCATGGCAAAATTCTCAATCCAGAAAAGGCAGTTCACGTGACATACCTATCAGCTACCTGGAAAGGAACCTAACTGTTTCCTATAAGCGGGGCACATTTTCCAGGCCATCCATAGGGTTCTGCCCCAAACGTGGCTTCACACACCTGCCACGCCCAGGGGCACATGTCCGTGACCCATACATGTGGTTTGGCTACGGAGAGGGAACCACCAGGTGCATGCCGCTTTCCCTACAGACCACTGCAGGCATTTTGATCAGCGGTCATCACGTTTCTAGCCTATAGCCAGAAACAGACTTCTGCATTCTTTCTGCAGCAACAGGAAGCACCCTGGCATCTGTTGAGAGGCATGAGACTCTTGTCACGCATTGGAGTTGAGCCCACTTTGTTACATTCGCAAAGCTTCCAAAGACCACAGAGATAGAGTGTCCGGGTTGGGAAGGTTCCAGAGGAACCGCTTCATGTTTCCCACAGGCAGGGTGGATTCTGGTCACTAAAGGAGCACTCTCAGGACATCTTGGATCCGAGAGCGGACAACAGAGGGGTCCCGTTACTTAGGAACTGTTTCATGTTAGGACGGTGCACACAGCATCGTCTTCCCTGGGCCGGAGTTCACTGCTTCTGTGCAGCTTCATGTCAAATGCCAGTGCCTCCGCCAACATTTGGTGGAGCAGCCTGTGAAATGACACCGCTTTTGCCTCTGCCACTAGTCTCCTGGTCGAAAGTGTGAACGCAATTTGTGTTTCCAAGTGGGAAGACCCACTACAGAGTTCACTTACCGTACACTGCCGAGTTGGGCACCCAGCCCATGGCCAAGTGCATTTAAAAGGTTTCCATCGTACGGTTTTCAGAATGAGCCGTAAGCGCCCCCTGACGGATCGGAGCCCCCGAGCAACCCGGGTAGCACACTCTTCCCCTAGGTTACACTGTGTTCAAGGACCTAGGGCTCTATGCTTCCTGCAGGGAAAGCCACCTGGTATGCCCATGTTTCCCTGCGACCCACCACCTCATGAGACTTTCTGAGCTGGAGAGCCAATCAGTTCTCCATGCGGTGGCCAAGGCCCCCTCTGCAATGGACTTGAGGCCACCGTGCCAAGACCTTTTTACCGTGTTCCCTGCTGGGGTCGGAACTGATTAGTGAGAACACTGGACACCTCAAGGCTCACGCTCCAAGGACTTCCCGCATGCAACGAGCAAACACGCACCAAGGGCTTCTTTGTCGCCCAGAGCGAAGAACAAAGCCGGGAATCCCATGTAGAACGAGCACCCTGCAACTTGAGCCGGGAAGGCTTTGTCGTCCCGTCCCCTTGAGCAGCCTTTGCCACACTCCACTTCCAAGGAGCGTGTACGAACGAAACGTTTTACCCTCACAGCACTCTACGCCGCAGGCCTCCCTGCGCTCGGTGTGACCTCTGGTTTTGAACGAACCGTCTTGGGTGAAACGCTTTCAGACCCCTCTGTCTCCACAGGGCTTGGTGTTGGAACTCTGCAAGGCTACGCTGCGATGTGCGTCAAACTGATTTCCACAGCCCATCTGTTTATGTGGCCCAGTGGTAGCAAAGCCTTTGAAGGGAAGCGATGCAGCACAGTGTCACAGGATGTATTGGACCAAAGACACCATGTGCTCGCCTGACATCTATCCTGTGCCCAATCCACTGCCTGTGAGATTTTCTTCAACTAGCCTGTCAGGTACACATCCCGTTTACCTTTGTGAGAAACTCCTTGCCTATGCGGTCTGCAAAGCTCTCCTCCCAAATCCCCTTGAGAACCTCGGAGCGTAGCTCTCTCTGTGTGAAGGCCCTTTTGTGTGGCGTGTTGAGAAACGGGGCGCAAGCCTTTCAGAGCCTGCTTGGAAGAACCTGGATGAGCACTGAGCAATCCCCAAGAACTGTGGGTATGCTACTGCTCTCGTCTAGCTCGTCCGCTGCACGTGCACCTCCCGTCCAGGGCCAACCGTCCGTGCTTTGAACCCCATCCTCCTTTTACTCCCATTATTTATACGGAACACAGAGCTCGGGGCAGCATGAAGACACCTCTGCGAAAGTGATGTTCCAGATCTCCAGAAGAGTTGGCTCCTTGTTGTGCACTCCATGGCAAAATTCTCAATCCAGAAAAGGCAGTTCACGTGACATACCTATCAGCTACCTGGAAAGGAACCTAACTGTTTCCTATAAGCGGGGCACATTTTCCAGGCCATCCATAGGGTTCTGCCCCAAACGTGGCTTCACACACCTGCCACGCCCAGGGGCACATGTCCGTGACCCATACATGTGGTTTGGCTACGGAGAGGGAACCACCAGGTGCATGCCGCTTTCCCTACAGACCACTGCAGGCATTTTGATCAGCGGTCATCACGTTTCTAGCCTATAGCCAGAAACAGACTTCTGCATTCTTTCTGCAGCAACAGGAAGCACCCTGGCATCTGTTGAGAGGCATGAGACTCTTGTCACGCATTGGAGTTGAGCCCACTTTGTTACATTCGCAAAGCTTCCAAAGACCACAGAGATAGAGTGTCCGGGTTGGGAAGGTTCCAGAGGAACCGCTTCATGTTTCCCACAGGCAGGGTGGATTCTGGTCACTAAAGGAGCACTCTCAGGACATCTTGGATCCGAGAGCGGACAACAGAGGGGTCCCGTTACTTAGGAACTGTTTCATGTTAGGACGGTGCACACAGCATCGTCTTCCCTGGGCCGGAGTTCACTGCTTCTGTGCAGCTTCATGTCAAATGCCAGTGCCTCCGCCAACATTTGGTGGAGCAGCCTGTGAAATGACACCGCTTTTGCCTCTGCCACTAGTCTCCTGGTCGAAAGTGTGAACGCAATTTGTGTTTCCAAGTGGGAAGACCCACTACAGAGTTCACTTACCGTACACTGCCGAGTTGGGCACCCAGCCCATGGCCAAGTGCATTTAAAAGGTTTCCATCGTACGGTTTTCAGAATGAGCCGTAAGCGCCCCCTGACGGATCGGAGCCCCCGAGCAACCCGGGTAGCACACTCTTCCCCTAGGTTACACTGTGTTCAAGGACCTAGGGCTCTATGCTTCCTGCAGGGAAAGCCACCTGGTATGCCCATGTTTCCCTGCGACCCACCGCCTCATGAGACTTTCTGAGCTGGAGAGCCAATCAGTTCTCCATGCGGTGGCCAAGGCCCCCTCTGCAATGGACTTGAGGCCACCGTGCCAAGACCTTTTTACCGTGTTCCCTGCTGGGGTCGGAACTGATTAGTGAGAACACTGGACACCTCAAGGCTCACGCTCCAAGGACTTCCCGCATGCAACGAGCAAACACGCACCAAGGGCTTCTTTGTCGCCCAGAGCGAAGAACAAAGCCGGGAATCCCATGTAGAACGAGCACCCTGCAACTTGAGCCGGGAAGGCTTTGTCGTCCCGTCCCCTTGAGCAGCCTTTGCCACACTCCACTTCCAAGGAGCGTGTACGAACGAAACGTTTTACCCTCACAGCACTCTACGCCGCAGGCCTCCCTGCGCTCGGTGTGACCTCTGGTTTTGAACGAACCGTCTTGGGTGAAACGCTTTCAGACCCCTCTGTCTCCACAGGGCTTGGTGTTGGAACTCTGCAAGGCTACGCTGCGATGTGCGTCAAACTGATTTCCACAGCCCATCTGTTTATGTGGCCCAGTGGTAGCAAAGCCTTTGAAGGGAAGCGATGCAGCACAGTGTCACAGGATGTATTGGACCAAAGACACCATGTGCTCGCCTGACATCTATCCTGTGCCCAATCCACTGCCTGTGAGATTTTCTTCAACTAGCCTGTCAGGTACACATCCCGTTTACCTTTGTGAGAAACTCCTTGCCTATGCGGTCTGCAAAGCTCTCCTCCCAAATCCCCTTGAGAACCTCGGAGCGTAGCTCTCTCTGTGTGAAGGCCCTTTTGTGTGGCGTGTTGAGAAACGGGGCGCAAGCCTTTCAGAGCCTGCTTGGAAGAACCTGGATGAGCACTGAGCAATCCCCAAGAATTGTGGGTATGCTACTGCTCTCGTCTAGCTCGTCCGCTGCACGTGCACCTCCCGTCCAGGGCCAACCGTCCGTGCTTTGAACCCCATCCTCCTTTTACTCCCATTATTTATACGGAACACAGAGCTCGGGGCAGCATGAAGACACCTCTGCGAAAGTGATGTTCCAGATCTCCAGAAGAGTTGGCTCCTTGTTGTGCACTCCATGGCAAAATTCTCAATCCAGAAAAGGCAGTTCACGTGACATACCTATCAGCTACCTGGAAAGGAACCTAACTGTTTCCTATAAGCGGGGCACATTTTCCAGGCCATCCATAGGGTTCTGCCCCAAACGTGGCTTCACACACCTGCCACGCCCAGGGGCACATGTCCGTGACCCATACATGTGGTTTGGCTACGGAGAGGGAACCACCAGGTGCATGCCGCTTTCCCTACAGACCACTGCAGGCATTTTGATCAGCGGTCATCACGTTTCTAGCCTATAGCCAGAAACAGACTTCTGCATTCTTTCTGCAGCAACAGGAAGCACCCTGGCATCTGTTGAGAGGCATGAGACTCTTGTCACGCATTGGAGTTGAGCCCACTTTGTTACATTCGCAAAGCTTCCAAAGACCACAGAGATAGAGTGTCCGGGTTGGGAAGGTTCCAGAGGAACCGCTTCATGTTTCCCACAGGCAGGGTGGATTCTGGTCACTAAAGGAGCACTCTCAGGACATCTTGGATCCGAGAGCGGACAACAGAGGGGTCCCGTTACTTAGGAACTGTTTCATGTTAGGACGGTGCACACAGCATCGTCTTCCCTGGGCCGGAGTTCACTGCTTCTGTGCAGCTTCATGTCAAATGCCAGTGCCTCCGCCAACATTTGGTGGAGCAGCCTGTGAAATGACACCGCTTTTGCCTCTGCCACTAGTCTCCTGGTCGAAAGTGTGAACGCAATTTGTGTTTCCAAGTGGGAAGACCCACTACAGAGTTCACTTACCGTACACTGCCGAGTTGGGCACCCAGCCCATGGCCAAGTGCATTTAAAAGGTTTCCATCGTACGGTTTTCAGAATGAGCCGTAAGCGCCCCCTGACGGATCGGAGCCCCCGAGCAACCCGGGTAGCACACTCTTCCCCTAGGTTACACTGTGTTCAAGGACCTAGGGCTCTATGCTTCCTGCAGGGAAAGCCACCTGGTATGCCCATGTTTCCCTGCGACCCACCGCCTCATGAGACTTTCTGAGCTGGAGAGCCAATCAGTTCTCCATGCGGTGGCCAAGGCCCCCTCTGCAATGGACTTGAGGCCACCGTGCCAAGACCTTTTTACCGTGTTCCCTGCTGGGGTCGGAACTGATTAGTGAGAACACTGGACACCTCAAGGCTCACGCTCCAAGGACTTCCCGCATGCAACGAGCAAACACGCACCAAGGGCTTCTTTGTCGCCCAGAGCGAAGAACAAAGCCGGGAATCCCATGTAGAACGAGCACCCTGCAACTTGAGCCGGGAAGGCTTTGTCGTCCCGTCCCCTTGAGCAGCCTTTGCCACACTCCACTTCCAAGGAGCGTGTACGAACGAAACGTTTTACCCTCACAGCACTCTACGCCGCAGGCCTCCCTGCGCTCGGTGTGACCTCTGGTTTTGAACGAACCGTCTTGGGTGAAACGCTTTCAGACCCCTCTGTCTCCACAGGGCTTGGTGTTGGAACTCTGCAAGGCTACGCTGCGATGTGCGTCAAACTGATTTCCACAGCCCATCTGTTTATGTGGCCCAGTGGTAGCAAAGCCTTTGAAGGGAAGCGATGCAGCACAGTGTCACAGGATGTATTGGACCAAAGACACCATGTGCTCGCCTGACATCTATCCTGTGCCCAATCCACTGCCTGTGAGATTTTCTTCAACTAGCCTGTCAGGTACACATCCCGTTTACCTTTGTGAGAAACTCCTTGCCTATGCGGTCTGCAAAGCTCTCCTCCCAAATCCCCTTGAGAACCTCGGAGCGTAGCTCTCTCTGTGTGAAGGCCCTTTTGTGTGGCGTGTTGAGAAACGGGGCGCAAGCCTTTCAGAGCCTGCTTGGAAGAACCTGGATGAGCACTGAGCAATCCCCAAGAATTGTGGGTATGCTACTGCTCTCGTCTAGCTCGTCCGCTGCACGTGCACCTCCCGTCCAGGGCCAACCGTCCGTGCTTTGAACCCCATCCTCCTTTTACTCCCATTATTTATACGGAACACAGAGCTCGGGGCAGCATGAAGACACCTCTGCGAAAGTGATGTTCCAGATCTCCAGAAGAGTTGGCTCCTTGTTGTGCACTCCATGGCAAAATTCTCAATCCAGAAAAGGCAGTTCACGTGACATACCTATCAGCTACCTGGAAAGGAACCTAACTGTTTCCTATAAGCGGGGCACATTTTCCAGGCCATCCATAGGGTTCTGCCCCAAACGTGGCTTCACACACCTGCCACGCCCAGGGGCACATGTCCGTGACCCATACATGTGGTTTGGCTACGGAGAGGGAACCACCAGGTGCATGCCGCTTTCCCTACAGACCACTGCAGGCATTTTGATCAGCGGTCATCACGTTTCTAGCCTATAGCCAGAAACAGACTTCTGCATTCTTTCTGCAGCAACAGGAAGCACCCTGGCATCTGTTGAGAGGCATGAGACTCTTGTCACGCATTGGAGTTGAGCCCACTTTGTTACATTCGCAAAGCTTCCAAAGACCACAGAGATAGAGTGTCCGGGTTGGGAAGGTTCCAGAGGAACCGCTTCATGTTTCCCACAGGCAGGGTGGATTCTGGTCACTAAAGGAGCACTCTCAGGACATCTTGGATCCGAGAGCGGACAACAGAGGGGTCCCGTTACTTAGGAACTGTTTCATGTTAGGACGGTGCACACAGCATCGTCTTCCCTGGGCCGGAGTTCACTGCTTCTGTGCAGCTTCATGTCAAATGCCAGTGCCTCCGCCAACATTTGGTGGAGCAGCCTGTGAAATGACACCGCTTTTGCCTCTGCCACTAGTCTCCTGGTCGAAAGTGTGAACGCAATTTGTGTTTCCAAGTGGGAAGACCCACTACAGAGTTCACTTACCGTACACTGCCGAGTTGGGCACCCAGCCCATGGCCAAGTGCATTTAAAAGGTTTCCATCGTACGGTTTTCAGAATGAGCCGTAAGCGCCCCCTGACGGATCGGAGCCCCCGAGCAACCCGGGTAGCACACTCTTCCCCTAGGTTACACTGTGTTCAAGAACCTAGGGCTCTATGCTTCCTGCAGGGAAAGCCACCTGGTATGCCCATGTTTCCCTGCGACCCACCGCCTCATGAGACTTTCTGAGCTGGAGAGCCAATCAGTTCTCCATGCGGTGGCCAAGGCCCCCTCTGCAATGGACTTGAGGCCACCGTGCCAAGACCTTTTTACCGTGTTCCCTGCTGGGGTCGGAACTGATTAGTGAGAACACTGGACACCTCAAGGCTCACGCTCCAAGGACTTCCCGCATGCAACGAGCAAACACGCACCAAGGGCTTCTTTGTCGCCCAGAGCGAAGAACAAAGCCGGGAATCCCATGTAGAACGAGCACCCTGCAACTTGAGCCGGGAAGGCTTTGTCGTCCCGTCCCCTTGAGCAGCCTTTGCCACACTCCACTTCCAAGGAGCGTGTACGAACGAAACGTTTTACCCTCACAGCACTCTACGCCGCAGGCCTCCCTGCGCTCGGTGTGACCTCTGGTTTTGAACGAACCGTCTTGGGTGAAACGCTTTCAGACCCCTCTGTCTCCACAGGGCTTGGTGTTGGAACTCTGCAAGGCTACGCTGCGATGTGCGTCAAACTGATTTCCACAGCCCATCTGTTTATGTGGCCCAGTGGTAGCAAAGCCTTTGAAGGGAAGCGATGCAGCACAGTGTCACAGGATGTATTGGA
Organism: Mesoplodon mirus; assembly: GCF_964341445.2. Taxonomy (NCBI): domain Eukaryota; kingdom Metazoa; phylum Chordata; class Mammalia; order Artiodactyla; family Ziphiidae; genus Mesoplodon; species Mesoplodon mirus. The sequence goes on along the minus strand of NW_028294824.1, from coordinate 71,939 downwards.
CCAAAGACACCATGTGCTCGCCTGACATCTATCCTGTGCCCAATCCACTGCCTGTGAGATTTTCTTCAACTAGCCTGTCAGGTACACATCCCGTTTACCTTTGTGAGAAACTCCTTGCCTATGCGGTCTGCAAAGCTCTCCTCCCAAATCCCCTTGAGAACCTCGGAGCGTAGCTCTCTCTGTGTGAAGGCCCTTTTGTGTGGCGTGTTGAGAAACGGGGCGCAAGCCTTTCAGAGCCTGCTTGGAAGAACCTGGATGAGCACTGAGCAATCCCCAAGAATTGTGGGTATGCTACTGCTCTCGTCTAGCTCGTCCGCTGCACGTGCACCTCCCGTCCAGGGCCAACCGTCCGTGCTTTGAACCCCATCCTCCTTTTACTCCCATTATTTATACGGAACACAGAGCTCGGGGCAGCATGAAGACACCTCTGCGAAAGTGATGTTCCAGATCTCCAGAAGAGTTGGCTCCTTGTTGTGCACTCCATGGCAAAATTCTCAATCCAGAAAAGGCAGTTCACGTGACATACCTATCAGCTACCTGGAAAGGAACCTAACTGTTTCCTATAAGCGGGGCACATTTTCCAGGCCATCCATAGGGTTCTGCCCCAAACGTGGCTTCACACACCTGCCACGCCCAGGGGCACATGTCCGTGACCCATACATGTGGTTTGGCTACGGAGAGGAAACCACCAGGTGCATGCCGCTTTCCCTACAGACCACTGCAGGCATTTTGATCAGCGGTCATCACGTTTCTAGCCTATAGCCAGAAACAGACTTCTGCATTCTTTCTGCAGCAACAGGAAGCACCCTGGCATCTGTTGAGAGGCATGAGACTCTTGTCACGCATTGGAGTTGAGCCCACTTTGTTACATTCGCAAAGCTTCCAAAGACCACAGAGATAGAGTGTCCGGGTTGGGAAGGTTCCAGAGGAACCGCTTCATGTTTCCCACAGGCAGGGTGGATTCTGGTCACTAAAGGAGCACTCTCAGGACATCTTGGATCCGAGAGCGGACAACAGAGGGGTCCCGTTACTTAGGAACTGTTTCATGTTAGGACGGTGCACACAGCATCGTCTTCCCTGGGCCGGAGTTCACTGCTTCTGTGCAGCTTCATGTCAAATGCCAGTGCCTCCGCCAACATTTGGTGGAGCAGCCTGTGAAATGACACCGCTTTTGCCTCTGCCACTAGTCTCCTGGTCGAAAGTGTGAACGCAATTTGTGTTTCCAAGTGGGAAGACCCACTACAGAGTTCACTTACCGTACACTGCCGAGTTGGGCACCCAGCCCATGGCCAAGTGCATTTAAAAGGTTTCCATCGTACGGTTTTCAGAATGAGCCGTAAGCGCCCCCTGACGGATCGGAGCCCCCGAGCAACCCGGGTAGCACACTCTTCCCCTAGGTTACACTGTGTTCAAGAACCTAGGGCTCTATGCTTCCTGCAGGGAAAGCCACCTGGTATGCCCATGTTTCCCTGCGACCCACCGCCTCATGAGACTTTCTGAGCTGGAGAGCCAATCAGTTCTCCATGCGGTGGCCAAGGCCCCCTCTGCAATGGACTTGAGGCCACCGTGCCAAGACCTTTTTACCGTGTTCCCTGCTGGGGTCGGAACTGATTAGTGAGAACACTGGACACCTCAAGGCTCACGCTCCAAGGACTTCCCGCATGCAACGAGCAAACACGCACCAAGGGCTTCTTTGTCGCCCAGAGCGAAGAACAAAGCCGGGAATCCCATGTAGAACGAGCACCCTGCAACTTGAGCCGGGAAGGCTTTGTCGTCCCGTCCCCTTGAGCAGCCTTTGCCACACTCCACTTCCAAGGAGCGTGTACGAACGAAACGTTTTACCCTCACAGCACTCTACGCCGCAGGCCTCCCTGCGCTCGGTGTGACCTCTGGTTTTGAACGAACCGTCTTGGGTGAAACGCTTTCAGACCCCTCTGTCTCCACAGGGCTTGGTGTTGGAACTCTGCAAGGCTACGCTGCGATGTGCGTCAAACTGATTTCCACAGCCCATCTGTTTATGTGGCCCAGTGGTAGCAAAGCCTTTGAAGGGAAGCGATGCAGCACAGTGTCACAGGATGTATTGGACCAAAGACACCATGTGCTCGCCTGACATCTATCCTGTGCCCAATCCACTGCCTGTGAGATTTTCTTCAACTAGCCTGTCAGGTACACATCCCGTTTACCTTTGTGAGAAACTCCTTGCCTATGCGGTCTGCAAAGCTCTCCTCCCAAATCCCCTTGAGAACCTTGGAGCGTAGCTCTCTCTGTGTGAAGGCCCTTTTGTGTGGCGTGTTGAGAAACGGGGCGCAAGCCTTTCAGAGCCTGCTTGGAAGAACCTGGATGAGCACTGAGCAATCCCCAAGAATTGTGGGTATGCTACTGCTCTCGTCTAGCTCGTCCGCTGCACGTGCACCTCCCGTCCAGGGCCAACCGTCCGTGCTTTGAACCCCATCCTCCTTTTACTCCCATTATTTATACGGAACACAGAGCTCGGGGCAGCATGAAGACACCTCTGCGAAAGTGATGTTCCAGATCTCCAGAAGAGTTGGCTCCTTGTTGTGCACTCCATGGCAAAATTCTCAATCCAGAAAAGGCAGTTCACGTGACATACCTATCAGCTACCTGGAAAGGAACCTAACTGTTTCCTATAAGCGGGGCACATTTTCCAGGCCATCCATAGGGTTCTGCCCCAAACGTGGCTTCACACACCTGCCACGCCCAGGGGCACATGTCCGTGACCCATACATGTGGTTTGGCTACGGAGAGGAAACCACCAGGTGCATGCCGCTTTCCCTACAGACCACTGCAGGCATTTTGATCAGCGGTCATCACGTTTCTAGCCTATAGCCAGAAACAGACTTCTGCATTCTTTCTGCAGCAACAGGAAGCACCCTGGCATCTGTTGAGAGGCATGAGACTCTTGTCACGCATTGGAGTTGAGCCCACTTTGTTACATTCGCAAAGCTTCCAAAGACCACAGAGATAGAGTGTCCGGGTTGGGAAGGTTCCAGAGGAACCGCTTCATGTTTCCCACAGGCAGGGTGGATTCTGGTCACTAAAGGAGCACTCTCAGGACATCTTGGATCCGAGAGCGGACAACAGAGGGGTCCCGTTACTTAGGAACTGTTTCATGTTAGGACGGTGCACACAGCATCGTCTTCCCTGGGCCGGAGTTCACTGCTTCTGTGCAGCTTCATGTCAAATGCCAGTGCCTCCGCCAACATTTGGTGGAGCAGCCTGTGAAATGACACCGCTTTTGCCTCTGCCACTAGTCTCCTGGTCGAAAGTGTGAACGCAATTTGTGTTTCCAAGTGGGAAGACCCACTACAGAGTTCACTTACCGTACACTGCCGAGTTGGGCACCCAGCCCATGGCCAAGTGCATTTAAAAGGTTTCCATCGTACGGTTTTCAGAATGAGCCGTAAGCGCCCCCTGACGGATCGGAGCCCCCGAGCAACCCGGGTAGCACACTCTTCCCCTAGGTTACACTGTGTTCAAGAACCTAGGGCTCTATGCTTCCTGCAGGGAAAGCCACCTGGTATGCCCATGTTTCCCTGCGACCCACCGCCTCATGAGACTTTCTGAGCTGGAGAGCCAATCAGTTCTCCATGCGGTGGCCAAGGCCCCCTCTGCAATGGACTTGAGGCCACCGTGCCAAGACCTTTTTACCGTGTTCCCTGCTGGGGTCGGAACTGATTAGTGAGAACACTGGACACCTCAAGGCTCACGCTCCAAGGACTTCCCGCATGCAACGAGCAAACACGCACCAAGGGCTTCTTTGTCGCCCAGAGCGAAGAACAAAGCCGGGAATCCCATGTAGAACGAGCACCCTGCAACTTGAGCCGGGAAGGCTTTGTCGTCCCGTCCCCTTGAGCAGCCTTTGCCACACTCCACTTCCAAGGAGCGTGTACGAACGAAACGTTTTACCCTCACCGCACTCTACGCCGCAGGCCTCCCTGCGCTCGGTGTGACCTCTGGTTTTGAACGAACCGTCTTGGGTGAAACGCTTTCAGACCCCTCTGTCTCCACAGGGCTTGGTGTTGGAACTCTGCAAGGCTACGCTGCGATGTGCGTCAAACTGATTTCCACAGCCCATCTGTTTATGTGGCCCAGTGGTAGCAAAGCCTTTGAAGGGAAGCGATGCAGCACAGTGTCACAGGATGTATTGGACCAAAGACACCATGTGCTCGCCTGACATCTATCCTGTGCCCAATCCACTGCCTGTGAGATTTTCTTCAACTAGCCTGTCAGGTACACATCCCGTTTACCTTTGTGAGAAACTCCTTGCCTATGCGGTCTGCAAAGCTCTCCTCCCAAATCCCCTTGAGAACCTCGGAGCGTAGCTCTCTCTGTGTGAAGGCCCTTTTGTGTGGCGTGTTGAGAAACGGGGCGCAAGCCTTTCAGAGCCTGCTTGGAAGAACCTGGATGAGCACTGAGCAATCCCCAAGAATTGTGGGTATGCTACTGCTCTCGTCTAGCTCGTCCGCTGCACGTGCACCTCCCGTCCAGGGCCAACCGTCCGTGCTTTGAACCCCATCCTCCTTTTACTCCCATTATTTATACGGAACACAGAGCTCGGGGCAGCATGAAGACACCTCTGCGAAAGTGATGTTCCAGATCTCCAGAAGAGTTGGCTCCTTGTTGTGCACTCCATGGCAAAATTCTCAATCCAGAAAAGGCAGTTCACGTGACATACCTATCAGCTACCTGGAAAGGAACCTAACTGTTTCCTATAAGCGGGGCACATTTTCCAGGCCATCCATAGGGTTCTGCCCCAAACGTGGCTTCACACACCTGCCACGCCCAGGGGCACATGTCCGTGACCCATACATGTGGTTTGGCTACGGAGAGGAAACCACCAGGTGCATGCCGCTTTCCCTACAGACCACTGCAGGCATTTTGATCAGCGGTCATCACGTTTCTAGCCTATAGCCAGAAACAGACTTCTGCATTCTTTCTGCAGCAACAGGAAGCACCCTGGCATCTGTTGAGAGGCATGAGACTCTTGTCACGCATTGGAGTTGAGCCCACTTTGTTACATTCGCAAAGCTTCCAAAGACCACAGAGATAGAGTGTCCGGGTTGGGAAGGTTCCAGAGGAACCGCTTCATGTTTCCCACAGGCAGGGTGGATTCTGGTCACTAAAGGAGCACTCTCAGGACATCTTGGATCCGAGAGCGGACAACAGAGGGGTCCCGTTACTTAGGAACTGTTTCATGTTAGGACGGTGCACACAGCATCGTCTTCCCTGGGCCGGAGTTCACTGCTTCTGTGCAGCTTCATGTCAAATGCCAGTGCCTCCGCCAACATTTGGTGGAGCAGCCTGTGAAATGACACCGCTTTTGCCTCTGCCACTAGTCTCCTGGTCGAAAGTGTGAACGCAATTTGTGTTTCCAAGTGGGAAGACCCACTACAGAGTTCACTTACCGTACACTGCCGAGTTGGGCACCCAGCCCATGGCCAAGTGCATTTAAAAGGTTTCCATCGTACGGTTTTCAGAATGAGCCGTAAGCGCCCCCTGACGGATCGGAGCCCCCGAGCAACCCGGGTAGCACACTCTTCCCCTAGGTTACACTGTGTTCAAGAACCTAGGGCTCTATGCTTCCTGCAGGGAAAGCCACCTGGTATGCCCATGTTTCCCTGCGACCCACCGCCTCATGAGACTTTCTGAGCTGGAGAGCCAATCAGTTCTCCATGCGGTGGCCAAGGCCCCCTCTGCAATGGACTTGAGGCCACCGTGCCAAGACCTTTTTACCGTGTTCCCTGCTGGGGTCGGAACTGATTAGTGAGAACACTGGACACCTCAAGGCTCACGCTCCAAGGACTTCCCGCATGCAACGAGCAAACACGCACCAAGGGCTTCTTTGTCGCCCAGAGCGAAGAACAAAGCCGGGAATCCCATGTAGAACGAGCACCCTGCAACTTGAGCCGGGAAGGCTTTGTCGTCCCGTCCCCTTGAGCAGCCTTTGCCACACTCCACTTCCAAGGAGCGTGTACGAACGAAACGTTTTACCCTCACCGCACTCTACGCCGCAGGCCTCCCTGCGCTCGGTGTGACCTCTGGTTTTGAACGAACCGTCTTGGGTGAAACGCTTTCAGACCCCTCTGTCTCCACAGGGCTTGGTGTTGGAACTCTGCAAGGCTACGCTGCGATGTGCGTCAAACTGATTTCCACAGCCCATCTGTTTATGTGGCCCAGTGGTAGCAAAGCCTTTGAAGGGAAGCGATGCAGCACAGTGTCACAGGATGTATTGGACCAAAGACACCATGTGCTCGCCTGACATCTATCCTGTGCCCAATCCACTGCCTGTGAGATTTTCTTCAACTAGCCTGTCAGGTACACATCCCGTTTACCTTTGTGAGAAACTCCTTGCCTATGCGGTCTGCAAAGCTCTCCTCCCAAATCCCCTTGAGAACCTCGGAGCGTAGCTCTCTCTGTGTGAAGGCCCTTTTGTGTGGCGTGTTGAGAAACGGGGCGCAAGCCTTTCAGAGCCTGCTTGGAAGAACCTGGATGAGCACTGAGCAATCCCCAAGAATTGTGGGTATGCTACTGCTCTCGTCTAGCTCGTCCGCTGCACGTGCACCTCCCGTCCAGGGCCAACCGTCCGTGCTTTGAACCCCATCCTCCTTTTACTCCCATTATTTATACGGAACACAGAGCTCGGGGCAGCATGAAGACACCTCTGCGAAAGTGATGTTCCAGATCTCCAGAAGAGTTGGCTCCTTGTTGTGCACTCCATGGCAAAATTCTCAATCCAGAAAAGGCAGTTCACGTGACATACCTATCAGCTACCTGGAAAGGAACCTAACTGTTTCCTATAAGCGGGGCACATTTTCCAGGCCATCCATAGGGTTCTGCCCCAAACGTGGCTTCACACACCTGCCACGCCCAGGGGCACATGTCCGTGACCCATACATGTGGTTTGGCTACGGAGAGGAAACCACCAGGTGCATGCCGCTTTCCCTACAGACCACTGCAGGCATTTTGATCAGCGGTCATCACGTTTCTAGCCTATAGCCAGAAACAGACTTCTGCATTCTTTCTGCAGCAACAGGAAGCACCCTGGCATCTGTTGAGAGGCATGAGACTCTTGTCACGCATTGGAGTTGAGCCCACTTTGTTACATTCGCAAAGCTTCCAAAGACCACAGAGATAGAGTGTCCGGGTTGGGAAGGTTCCAGAGGAACCGCTTCATGTTTCCCACAGGCAGGGTGGATTCTGGTCACTAAAGGAGCACTCTCAGGACATCTTGGATCCGAGAGCGGACAACAGAGGGGTCCCGTTACTTAGGAACTGTTTCATGTTAGGACGGTGCACACAGCATCGTCTTCCCTGGGCCGGAGTTCACTGCTTCTGTGCAGCTTCATGTCAAATGCCAGTGCCTCCGCCAACATTTGGTGGAGCAGCCTGTGAAATGACACCGCTTTTGCCTCTGCCACTAGTCTCCTGGTCGAAAGTGTGAACGCAATTTGTGTTTCCAAGTGGGAAGACCCACTACAGAGTTCACTTACCGTACACTGCCGAGTTGGGCACCCAGCCCATGGCCAAGTGCATTTAAAAGGTTTCCATCGTACGGTTTTCAGAATGAGCCGTAAGCGCCCCCTGACGGATCGGAGCCCCCGAGCAACCCGGGTAGCACACTCTTCCCCTAGGTTACACTGTGTTCAAGAACCTAGGGCTCTATGCTTCCTGCAGGGAAAGCCACCTGGTATGCCCATGTTTCCCTGCGACCCACCGCCTCATGAGACTTTCTGAGCTGGAGAGCCAATCAGTTCTCCATGCGGTGGCCAAGGCCCCCTCTGCAATGGACTTGAGGCCACCGTGCCAAGACCTTTTTACCGTGTTCCCTGCTGGGGTCGGAACTGATTAGTGAGAACACTGGACACCTCAAGGCTCACGCTCCAAGGACTTCCCGCATGCAACGAGCAAACACGCACCAAGGGCTTCTTTGTCGCCCAGAGCGAAGAACAAAGCCGGGAATCCCATGTAGAACGAGCACCCTGCAACTTGAGCCGGGAAGGCTTTGTCGTCCCGTCCCCTTGAGCAGCCTTTGCCACACTCCACTTCCAAGGAGCGTGTACGAACGAAACGTTTTACCCTCACAGCACTCTACGCCGCAGGCCTCCCTGCGCTCGGTGTGACCTCTGGTTTTGAACGAACCGTCTTGGGTGAAACGCTTTCAGACCCCTCTGTCTCCACAGGGCTTGGTGTTGGAACTCTGCAAGGCTACGCTGCGATGTGCGTCAAACTGATTTCCACAGCCCATCTGTTTATGTGGCCCAGTGGTAGCAAAGCCTTTGAAGGGAAGCGATGCAGCACAGTGTCACAGGATGTATTGGACCAAAGACACCATGTGCTCGCCTGACATCTATCCTGTGCCCAATCCACTGCCTGTGAGATTTTCTTCAACTAGCCTGTCAGGTACACATCCCGTTTACCTTTGTGAGAAACTCCTTGCCTATGCGGTCTGCAAAGCTCTCCTCCCAAATCCCCTTGAGAACCTTGGAGCGTAGCTCTCTCTGTGTGAAGGCCCTTTTGTGTGGCGTGTTGAGAAACGGGGCGCAAGCCTTTCAGAGCCTGCTTGGAAGAACCTGGATGAGCACTGAGCAATCCCCAAGAATTGTGGGTATGCTACTGCTCTCGTCTAGCTCGTCCGCTGCACGTGCACCTCCCGTCCAGGGCCAACCGTCCGTGCTTTGAACCCCATCCTCCTTTTACTCCCATTATTTATACGGAACACAGAGCTCGGGGCAGCATGAAGACACCTCTGCGAAAGTGATGTTCCAGATCTCCAGAAGAGTTGGCTCCTTGTTGTGCACTCCATGGCAAAATTCTCAATCCAGAAAAGGCAGTTCACGTGACATACCTATCAGCTACCTGGAAAGGAACCTAACTGTTTCCTATAAGCGGGGCACATTTTCCAGGCCATCCATAGGGTTCTGCCCCAAACGTGGCTTCACACACCTGCCACGCCCAGGGGCACATGTCCGTGACCCATACATGTGGTTTGGCTACGGAGAGGAAACCACCAGGTGCATGCCGCTTTCCCTACAGACCACTGCAGGCATTTTGATCAGCGGTCATCACGTTTCTAGCCTATAGCCAGAAACAGACTTCTGCATTCTTTCTGCAGCAACAGGAAGCACCCTGGCATCTGTTGAGAGGCATGAGACTCTTGTCACGCATTGGAGTTGAGCCCACTTTGTTACATTCGCAAAGCTTCCAAAGACCACAGAGATAGAGTGTCCGGGTTGGGAAGGTTCCAGAGGAACCGCTTCATGTTTCCCACAGGCAGGGTGGATTCTGGTCACTAAAGGAGCACTCTCAGGACATCTTGGATCCGAGAGCGGACAACAGAGGGGTCCCGTTACTTAGGAACTGTTTCATGTTAGGACGGTGCACACAGCATCGTCTTCCCTGGGCCGGAGTTCACTGCTTCTGTGCAGCTTCATGTCAAATGCCAGTGCCTCCGCCAACATTTGGTGGAGCAGCCTGTGAAATGACACCGCTTTTGCCTCTGCCACTAGTCTCCTGGTCGAAAGTGTGAACGCAATTTGTGTTTCCAAGTGGGAAGACCCACTACAGAGTTCACTTACCGTACACTGCCGAGTTGGGCACCCAGCCCATGGCCAAGTGCATTTAAAAGGTTTCCATCGTACGGTTTTCAGAATGAGCCGTAAGCGCCCCCTGACGGATCGGAGCCCCCGAGCAACCCGGGTAGCACACTCTTCCCCTAGGTTACACTGTGTTCAAGAACCTAGGGCTCTATGCTTCCTGCAGGGAAAGCCACCTGGTATGCCCATGTTTCCCTGCGACCCACCGCCTCATGAGACTTTCTGAGCTGGAGAGCCAATCAGTTCTCCATGCGGTGGCCAAGGCCCCCTCTGCAATGGACTTGAGGCCACCGTGCCAAGACCTTTTTACCGTGTTCCCTGCTGGGGTCGGAACTGATTAGTGAGAACACTGGACACCTCAAGGCTCACGCTCCAAGGACTTCCCGCATGCAACGAGCAAACACGCACCAAGGGCTTCTTTGTCACCCAGAGCGAAGAACAAAGCCGGGAATCCCATGTAGAACGAGCACCCTGCAACTTGAGCCGGGAAGGCTTTGTCGTCCCGTCCCCTTGAGCAGCCTTTGCCACACTCCACTTCCAAGGAGCGTGTACGAACGAAACGTTTTACCCTCACCGCACTCTACGCCGCAGGCCTCCCTGCGCTCGGTGTGACCTCTGGTTTTGAACGAACCGTCTTGGGTGAAACGCTTTCAGACCCCTCTGTCTCCACAGGGCTTGGTGTTGGAACTCTGCAAGGCTACGCTGCGATGTGCGTCAAACTGATTTCCACAGCCCATCTGTTTATGTGGCCCAGTGGTAGCAAAGCCTTTGAAGGGAAGCGATGCAGCACAGTGTCACAGGATGTATTGGACCAAAGACACCATGTGCTCGCCTGACATCTATCCTGTGCCCAATCCACTGCCTGTGAGATTTTCTTCAACTAGCCTGTCAGGTACACATCCCGTTTACCTTTGTGAGAAACTCCTTGCCTATGCGGTCTGCAAAGCTCTCCTCCCAAATCCCCTTGAGAACCTCGGAGCGTAGCTCTCTCTGTGTGAAGGCCCTTTTGTGTGGCGTGTTGAGAAACGGGGCGCAAGCCTTTCAGAGCCTGCTTGGAAGAACCTGGATGAGCACTGAGCAATCCCCAAGAATTGTGGGTATGCTACTGCTCTCGTCTAGCTCGTCCGCTGCACGTGCACCTCCCGTCCAGGGCCAACCGTCCGTGCTTTGAACCCCATCCTCCTTTTACTCCCATTATTTATACGGAACACAGAGCTCGGGGCAGCATGAAGACACCTCTGCGAAAGTGATGTTCCAGATCTCCAGAAGAGTTGGCTCCTTGTTGTGCACTCCATGGCAAAATTCTCAATCCAGAAAAGGCAGTTCACGTGACATACCTATCAGCTACCTGGAAAGGAACCTAACTGTTTCCTATAAGCGGGGCACATTTTCCAGGCCATCCATAGGGTTCTGCCCCAAACGTGGCTTCACACACCTGCCACGCCCAGGGGCACATGTCCGTGACCCATACATGTGGTTTGGCTACGGAGAGGAAACCACCAGGTGCATGCCGCTTTCCCTACAGACCACTGCAGGCATTTTGATCAGCGGTCATCACGTTTCTAGCCTATAGCCAGAAACAGACTTCTGCATTCTTTCTGCAGCAACAGGAAGCACCCTGGCATCTGTTGAGAGGCATGAGACTCTTGTCACGCATTGGAGTTGAGCCCACTTTGTTACATTCGCAAAGCTTCCAAAGACCACAGAGATAGAGTGTCCGGGTTGGGAAGGTTCCAGAGGAACCGCTTCATGTTTCCCACAGGCAGGGTGGATTCTGGTCACTAAAGGAGCACTCTCAGGACATCTTGGATCCGAGAGCGGACAACAGAGGGGTCCCGTTACTTAGGAACTGTTTCATGTTAGGACGGTGCACACAGCATCGTCTTCCCTGGGCCGGAGTTCACTGCTTCTGTGCAGCTTCATGTCAAATGCCAGTGCCTCCGCCAACATTTGGTGGAGCAGCCTGTGAAATGACACCGCTTTTGCCTCTGCCACTAGTCTCCTGGTCGAAAGTGTGAACGCAATTTGTGTTTCCAAGTGGGAAGACCCACTACAGAGTTCACTTACCGTACACTGCCGAGTTGGGCACCCAGCCCATGGCCAAGTGCATTTAAAAGGTTTCCATCGTACGGTTTTCAGAATGAGCCGTAAGCGCCCCCTGACGGATCGGAGCCCCCGAGCAACCCGGGTAGCACACTCTTCCCCTAGGTTACACTGTGTTCAAGGACCTAGGGCTCTATGCTTCCTGCAGGGAAAGCCACCTGGTATGCCCATGTTTCCCTGCGACCCACCACCTCATGAGACTTTCTGAGCTGGAGAGCCAATCAGTTCTCCATGCGGTGGCCAAGGCCCCCTCTGCAATGGACTTGAGGCCACCGTGCCAAGACCTTTTTACCGTGTTCCCTGCTGGGGTCGGAACTGATTAGTGAGAACACTGGACACCTCAAGGCTCACGCTCCAAGGACTTCCCGCATGCAACGAGCAAACACGCACCAAGGGCTTCTTTGTCGCCCAGAGCGAAGAACAAAGCCGGGAATCCCATGTAGAACGAGCACCCTGCAACTTGAGCCGGGAAGGCTTTGTCGTCCCGTCCCCTTGAGCAGCCTTTGCCACACTCCACTTCCAAGGAGCGTGTACGAACGAAACGTTTTACCCTCACCGCACTCTACGCCGCAGGCCTCCCTGCGCTCGGTGTGACCTCTGGTTTTGAACGAACCGTCTTGGGTGAAACGCTTTCAGACCCCTCTGTCTCCACAGGGCTTGGTGTTGGAACTCTGCAAGGCTACGCTGCGATGTGCGTCAAACTGATTTCCACAGCCCATCTGTTTATGTGGCCCAGTGGTAGCAAAGCCTTTGAAGGGAAGCGATGCAGCACAGTGTCACAGGATGTATTGGACCAAAGACACCATGTGCTCGCCTGACATCTATCCTGTGCCCAATCCACTGCCTGTGAGATTTTCTTCAACTAGCCTGTCAGGTACACATCCCGTTTACCTTTGTGAGAAACTCCTTGCCTATGCGGTCTGCAAAGCTCTCCTCCCAAATCCCCTTGAGAACCTCGGAGCGTAGCTCTCTCTGTGTGAAGGCCCTTTTGTGTGGCGTGTTGAGAAACGGGGCGCAAGCCTTTCAGAGCCTGCTTGGAAGAACCTGGATGAGCACTGAGCAATCCCCAAGAATTGTGGGTATGCTACTGCTCTCGTCTAGCTCGTCCGCTGCACGTGCACCTCCCGTCCAGGGCCAACCGTCCGTGCTTTGAACCCCATCCTCCTTTTACTCCCATTATTTATACGGAACACAGAGCTCGGGGCAGCATGAAGACACCTCTGCGAAAGTGATGTTCCAGATCTCCAGAAGAGTTGGCTCCTTGTTGTGCACTCCATGGCAAAATTCTCAATCCAGAAAAGGCAGTTCACGTGACATACCTATCAGCTACCTGGAAAGGAACCTAACTGTTTCCTATAAGCGGGGCACATTTTCCAGGCCATCCATAGGGTTCTGCCCCAAACGTGGCTTCACACACCTGCCACGCCCAGGGGCACATGTCCGTGACCCATACATGTGGTTTGGCTACGGAGAGGAAACCACCAGGTGCATGCCGCTTTCCCTACAGACCACTGCAGGCATTTTGATCAGCGGTCATCACGTTTCTAGCCTATAGCCAGAAACAGACTTCTGCATTCTTTCTGCAGCAACAGGAAGCACCCTGGCATCTGTTGAGAGGCATGAGACTCTTGTCACGCATTGGAGTTGAGCCCACTTTGTTACATTCGCAAAGCTTCCAAAGACCACAGAGATAGAGTGTCCGGGTTGGGAAGGTTCCAGAGGAACCGCTTCATGTTTCCCACAGGCAGGGTGGATTCTGGTCACTAAAGGAGCACTCTCAGGACATCTTGGATCCGAGAGCGGACAACAGAGGGGTCCCGTTACTTAGGAACTGTTTCATGTTAGGACGGTGCACACAGCATCGTCTTCCCTGGGCCGGAGTTCACTGCTTCTGTGCAGCTTCATGTCAAATGCCAGTGCCTCCGCCAACATTTGGTGGAGCAGCCTGTGAAATGACACCGCTTTTGCCTCTGCCACTAGTCTCCTGGTCGAAAGTGTGAACGCAATTTGTGTTTCCAAGTGGGAAGACCCACTACAGAGTTCACTTACCGTACACTGCCGAGTTGGGCACCCAGCCCATGGCCAAGTGCATTTAAAAGGTTTCCATCGTACGGTTTTCAGAATGAGCCGTAAGCGCCCCCTGACGGATCGGAGCCCCCGAGCAACCCGGGTAGCACACTCTTCCCCTAGGTTACACTGTGTTCAAGGACCTAGGGCTCTATGCTTCCTGCAGGGAAAGCCACCTGGTATGCCCATGTTTCCCTGCGACCCACCACCTCATGAGACTTTCTGAGCTGGAGAGCCAATCAGTTCTCCATGCGGTGGCCAAGGCCCCCTCTGCAATGGACTTGAGGCCACCGTGCCAAGACCTTTTTACCGTGTTCCCTGCTGGGGTCGGAACTGATTAGTGAGAACACTGGACACCTCAAGGCTCACGCTCCAAGGACTTCCCGCATGCAACGAGCAAACACGCACCAAGGGCTTCTTTGTCGCCCAGAGCGAAGAACAAAGCCGGGAATCCCATGTAGAACGAGCACCCTGCAACTTGAGCCGGGAAGGCTTTGTCGTCCCGTCCCCTTGAGCAGCCTTTGCCACACTCCACTTCCAAGGAGCGTGTACGAACGAAACGTTTTACCCTCACAGCACTCTACGCCGCAGGCCTCCCTGCGCTCGGTGTGACCTCTGGTTTTGAACGAACCGTCTTGGGTGAAACGCTTTCAGACCCCTCTGTCTCCACAGGGCTTGGTGTTGGAACTCTGCAAGGCTACGCTGCGATGTGCGTCAAACTGATTTCCACAGCCCATCTGTTTATGTGGCCCAGTGGTAGCAAAGCCTTTGAAGGGAAGCGATGCAGCACAGTGTCACAGGATGTATTGGACCAAAGACACCATGTGCTCGCCTGACATCTATCCTGTGCCCAATCCACTGCCTGTGAGATTTTCTTCAACTAGCCTGTCAGGTACACATCCCGTTTACCTTTGTGAGAAACTCCTTGCCTATGCGGTCTGCAAAGCTCTCCTCCCAAATCCCCTTGAGAACCTCGGAGCGTAGCTCTCTCTGTGTGAAGGCCCTTTTGTGTGGCGTGTTGAGAAACGGGGCGCAAGCCTTTCAGAGCCTGCTTGGAAGAACCTGGATGAGCACTGAGCAATCCCCAAGAATTGTGGGTATGCTACTGCTCTCGTCTAGCTCGTCCGCTGCACGTGCACCTCCCGTCCAGGGCCAACCGTCCGTGCTTTGAACCCCATCCTCCTTTTACTCCCATTATTTATACGGAACACAGAGCTCGGGGCAGCATGAAGACACCTCTGCGAAAGTGATGTTCCAGATCTCCAGAAGAGTTGGCTCCTTGTTGTGCACTCCATGGCAAAATTCTCAATCCAGAAAAGGCAGTTCACGTGACATACCTATCAGCTACCTGGAAAGGAACCTAACTGTTTCCTATAAGCGGGGCACATTTTCCAGGCCATCCATAGGGTTCTGCCCCAAACGTGGCTTCACACACCTGCCACGCCCAGGGGCACATGTCCGTGACCCATACATGTGGTTTGGCTACGGAGAGGGAACCACCAGGTGCATGCCGCTTTCCCTACAGACCACTGCAGGCATTTTGATCAGCGGTCATCACGTTTCTAGCCTATAGCCAGAAACAGACTTCTGCATTCTTTCTGCAGCAACAGGAAGCACCCTGGCATCTGTTGAGAGGCATGAGACTCTTGTCACGCATTGGAGTTGAGCCCACTTTGTTACATTCGCAAAGCTTCCAAAGACCACAGAGATAGAGTGTCCGGGTTGGGAAGGTTCCAGAGGAACCGCTTCATGTTTCCCACAGGCAGGGTGGATTCTGGTCACTAAAGGAGCACTCTCAGGACATCTTGGATCCGAGAGCGGACAACAGAGGGGTCCCGTTACTTAGGAACTGTTTCATGTTAGGACGGTGCACACAGCATCGTCTTCCCTGGGCCGGAGTTCACTGCTTCTGTGCAGCTTCATGTCAAATGCCAGTGCCTCCGCCAACATTTGGTGGAGCAGCCTGTGAAATGACACCGCTTTTGCCTCTGCCACTAGTCTCCTGGTCGAAAGTGTGAACGCAATTTGTGTTTCCAAGTGGGAAGACCCACTACAGAGTTCACTTACCGTACACTGCCGAGTTGGGCACCCAGCCCATGGCCAAGTGCATTTAAAAGGTTTCCATCGTACGGTTTTCAGAATGAGCCGTAAGCGCCCCCTGACGGATCGGAGCCCCCGAGCAACCCGGGTAGCACACTCTTCCCCTAGGTTACACTGTGTTCAAGGACCTAGGGCTCTATGCTTCCTGCAGGGAAAGCCACCTGGTATGCCCATGTTTCCCTGCGACCCACCACCTCATGAGACTTTCTGAGCTGGAGAGCCAATCAGTTCTCCATGCGGTGGCCAAGGCCCCCTCTGCAATGGACTTGAGGCCACCGTGCCAAGACCTTTTTACCGTGTTCCCTGCTGGGGTCGGAACTGATTAGTGAGAACACTGGACACCTCAAGGCTCACGCTCCAAGGACTTCCCGCATGCAACGAGCAAACACGCACCAAGGGCTTCTTTGTCGCCCAGAGCGAAGAACAAAGCCGGGAATCCCATGTAGAACGAGCACCCTGCAACTTGAGCCGGGAAGGCTTTGTCGTCCCGTCCCCTTGAGCAGCCTTTGCCACACTCCACTTCCAAGGAGCGTGTACGAACGAAACGTTTTACCCTCACAGCACTCTACGCCGCAGGCCTCCCTGCGCTCGGTGTGACCTCTGGTTTTGAACGAACCGTCTTGGGTGAAACGCTTTCAGACCCCTCTGTCTCCACAGGGCTTGGTGTTGGAACTCTGCAAGGCTACGCTGCGATGTGCGTCAAACTGATTTCCACAGCCCATCTGTTTATGTGGCCCAGTGGTAGCAAAGCCTTTGAAGGGAAGCGATGCAGCACAGTGTCACAGGATGTATTGGACCAAAGACACCATGTGCTCGCCTGACATCTATCCTGTGCCCAATCCACTGCCTGTGAGATTTTCTTCAACTAGCCTGTCAGGTACACATCCCGTTTACCTTTGTGAGAAACTCCTTGCCTATGCGGTCTGCAAAGCTCTCCTCCCAAATCCCCTTGAGAACCTCGGAGCGTAGCTCTCTCTGTGTGAAGGCCCTTTTGTGTGGCGTGTTGAGAAACGGGGCGCAAGCCTTTCAGAGCCTGCTTGGAAGAACCTGGATGAGCACTGAGCAATCCCCAAGAATTGTGGGTATGCTACTGCTCTCGTCTAGCTCGTCCGCTGCACGTGCACCTCCCGTCCAGGGCCAACCGTCCGTGCTTTGAACCCCATCCTCCTTTTACTCCCATTATTTATACGGAACACAGAGCTCGGGGCAGCATGAAGACACCTCTGCGAAAGTGATGTTCCAGATCTCCAGAAGAGTTGGCTCCTTGTTGTGCACTCCATGGCAAAATTCTCAATCCAGAAAAGGCAGTTCACGTGACATACCTATCAGCTACCTGGAAAGGAACCTAACTGTTTCCTATAAGCGGGGCACATTTTCCAGGCCATCCATAGGGTTCTGCCCCAAACGTGGCTTCACACACCTGCCACGCCCAGGGGCACATGTCCGTGACCCATACATGTGGTTTGGCTACGGAGAGGGAACCACCAGGTGCATGCCGCTTTCCCTACAGACCACTGCAGGCATTTTGATCAGCGGTCATCACGTTTCTAGCCTATAGCCAGAAACAGACTTCTGCATTCTTTCTGCAGCAACAGGAAGCACCCTGGCATCTGTTGAGAGGCATGAGACTCTTGTCACGCATTGGAGTTGAGCCCACTTTGTTACATTCGCAAAGCTTCCAAAGACCACAGAGATAGAGTGTCCGGGTTGGGAAGGTTCCAGAGGAACCGCTTCATGTTTCCCACAGGCAGGGTGGATTCTGGTCACTAAAGGAGCACTCTCAGGACATCTTGGATCCGAGAGCGGACAACAGAGGGGTCCCGTTACTTAGGAACTGTTTCATGTTAGGACGGTGCACACAGCATCGTCTTCCCTGGGCCGGAGTTCACTGCTTCTGTGCAGCTTCATGTCAAATGCCAGTGCCTCCGCCAACATTTGGTGGAGCAGCCTGTGAAATGACACCGCTTTTGCCTCTGCCACTAGTCTCCTGGTCGAAAGTGTGAACGCAATTTGTGTTTCCAAGTGGGAAGACCCACTACAGAGTTCACTTACCGTACACTGCCGAGTTGGGCACCCAGCCCATGGCCAAGTGCATTTAAAAGGTTTCCATCGTACGGTTTTCAGAATGAGCCGTAAGCGCCCCCTGACGGATCGGAGCCCCCGAGCAACCCGGGTAGCACACTCTTCCCCTAGGTTACACTGTGTTCAAGGACCTAGGGCTCTATGCTTCCTGCAGGGAAAGCCACCTGGTATGCCCATGTTTCCCTGCGACCCACCACCTCATGAGACTTTCTGAGCTGGAGAGCCAATCAGTTCTCCATGCGGTGGCCAAGGCCCCCTCTGCAATGGACTTGAGGCCACCGTGCCAAGACCTTTTTACCGTGTTCCCTGCTGGGGTCGGAACTGATTAGTGAGAACACTGGACACCTCAAGGCTCACGCTCCAAGGACTTCCCGCATGCAACGAGCAAACACGCACCAAGGGCTTCTTTGTCGCCCAGAGCGAAGAACAAAGCCGGGAATCCCATGTAGAACGAGCACCCTGCAACTTGAGCCGGGAAGGCTTTGTCGTCCCGTCCCCTTGAGCAGCCTTTGCCACACTCCACTTCCAAGGAGCGTGTACGAACGAAACGTTTTACCCTCACAGCACTCTACGCCGCAGGCCTCCCTGCGCTCGGTGTGACCTCTGGTTTTGAACGAACCGTCTTGGGTGAAACGCTTTCAGACCCCTCTGTCTCCACAGGGCTTGGTGTTGGAACTCTGCAAGGCTACGCTGCGATGTGCGTCAAACTGATTTCCACAGCCCATCTGTTTATGTGGCCCAGTGGTAGCAAAGCCTTTGAAGGGAAGCGATGCAGCACAGTGTCACAGGATGTATTGGACCAAAGACACCATGTGCTCGCCTGACATCTATCCTGTGCCCAATCCACTGCCTGTGAGATTTTCTTCAACTAGCCTGTCAGGTACACATCCCGTTTACCTTTGTGAGAAACTCCTTGCCTATGCGGTCTGCAAAGCTCTCCTCCCAAATCCCCTTGAGAACCTCGGAGCGTAGCTCTCTCTGTGTGAAGGCCCTTTTGTGTGGCGTGTTGAGAAACGGGGCGCAAGCCTTTCAGAGCCTGCTTGGAAGAACCTGGATGAGCACTGAGCAATCCCCAAGAATTGTGGGTATGCTACTGCTCTCGTCTAGCTCGTCCGCTGCACGTGCACCTCCCGTCCAGGGCCAACCGTCCGTGCTTTGAACCCCATCCTCCTTTTACTCCCATTATTTATACGGAACACAGAGCTCGGGGCAGCATGAAGACACCTCTGCGAAAGTGATGTTCCAGATCTCCAGAAGAGTTGGCTCCTTGTTGTGCACTCCATGGCAAAATTCTCAATCCAGAAAAGGCAGTTCACGTGACATACCTATCAGCTACCTGGAAAGGAACCTAACTGTTTCCTATAAGCGGGGCACATTTTCCAGGCCATCCATAGGGTTCTGCCCCAAACGTGGCTTCACACACCTGCCACGCCCAGGGGCACATGTCCGTGACCCATACATGTGGTTTGGCTACGGAGAGGGAACCACCAGGTGCATGCCGCTTTCCCTACAGACCACTGCAGGCATTTTGATCAGCGGTCATCACGTTTCTAGCCTATAGCCAGAAACAGACTTCTGCATTCTTTCTGCAGCAACAGGAAGCACCCTGGCATCTGTTGAGAGGCATGAGACTCTTGTCACGCATTGGAGTTGAGCCCACTTTGTTACATTCGCAAAGCTTCCAAAGACCACAGAGATAGAGTGTCCGGGTTGGGAAGGTTCCAGAGGAACCGCTTCATGTTTCCCACAGGCAGGGTGGATTCTGGTCACTAAAGGAGCACTCTCAGGACATCTTGGATCCGAGAGCGGACAACAGAGGGGTCCCGTTACTTAGGAACTGTTTCATGTTAGGACGGTGCACACAGCATCGTCTTCCCTGGGCCGGAGTTCACTGCTTCTGTGCAGCTTCATGTCAAATGCCAGTGCCTCCGCCAACATTTGGTGGAGCAGCCTGTGAAATGACACCGCTTTTGCCTCTGCCACTAGTCTCCTGGTCGAAAGTGTGAACGCAATTTGTGTTTCCAAGTGGGAAGACCCACTACAGAGTTCACTTACCGTACACTGCCGAGTTGGGCACCCAGCCCATGGCCAAGTGCATTTAAAAGGTTTCCATCGTACGGTTTTCAGAATGAGCCGTAAGCGCCCCCTGACGGATCGGAGCCCCCGAGCAACCCGGGTAGCACACTCTTCCCCTAGGTTACACTGTGTTCAAGAACCTAGGGCTCTATGCTTCCTGCAGGGAAAGCCACCTGGTATGCCCATGTTTCCCTGCGACCCACCACCTCATGAGACTTTCTGAGCTGGAGAGCCAATCAGTTCTCCATGCGGTGGCCAAGGCCCCCTCTGCAATGGACTTGAGGCCACCGTGCCAAGACCTTTTTACCGTGTTCCCTGCTGGGGTCGGAACTGATTAGTGAGAACACTGGACACCTCAAGGCTCACGCTCCAAGGACTTCCCGCATGCAACGAGCAAACACGCACCAAGGGCTTCTTTGTCGCCCAGAGCGAAGAACAAAGCCGGGAATCCCATGTAGAACGAGCACCCTGCAACTTGAGCCGGGAAGGCTTTGTCGTCCCGTCCCCTTGAGCAGCCTTTGCCACACTCCACTTCCAAGGAGCGTGTACGAACGAAACGTTTTACCCTCACAGCACTCTACGCCGCAGGCCTCCCTGCGCTCGGTGTGACCTCTGGTTTTGAACGAACCGTCTTGGGTGAAACGCTTTCAGACCCCTCTGTCTCCACAGGGCTTGGTGTTGGAACTCTGCAAGGCTACGCTGCGATGTGCGTCAAACTGATTTCCACAGCCCATCTGTTTATGTGGCCCAGTGGTAGCAAAGCCTTTGAAGGGAAGCGATGCAGCACAGTGTCACAGGATGTATTGGACCAAAGACACCATGTGCTCGCCTGACATCTATCCTGTGCCCAATCCACTGCCTGTGAGATTTTCTTCAACTAGCCTGTCAGGTACACATCCCGTTTACCTTTGTGAGAAACTCCTTGCCTATGCGGTCTGCAAAGCTCTCCTCCCAAATCCCCTTGAGAACCTTGGAGCGTAGCTCTCTCTGTGTGAAGGCCCTTTTGTGTGGCGTGTTGAGAAACGGGGCGCAAGCCTTTCAGAGCCTGCTTGGAAGAACCTGGATGAGCACTGAGCAATCCCCAAGAATTGTGGGTATGCTACTGCTCTCGTCTAGCTCGTCCGCTGCACGTGCACCTCCCGTCCAGGGCCAACCGTCCGTGCTTTGAACCCCATCCTCCTTTTACTCCCATTATTTATACGGAACACAGAGCTCGGGGCAGCATGAAGACACCTCTGCGAAAGTGATGTTCCAGATCTCCAGAAGAGTTGGCTCCTTGTTGTGCACTCCATGGCAAAATTCTCAATCCAGAAAAGGCAGTTCACGTGACATACCTATCAGCTACCTGGAAAGGAACCTAACTGTTTCCTATAAGCGGGGCACATTTTCCAGGCCATCCATAGGGTTCTGCCCCAAACGTGGCTTCACACACCTGCCACGCCCAGGGGCACATGTCCGTGACCCATACATGTGGTTTGGCTACGGAGAGGGAACCACCAGGTGCATGCCGCTTTCCCTACAGACCACTGCAGGCATTTTGATCAGCGGTCATCACGTTTCTAGCCTATAGCCAGAAACAGACTTCTGCATTCTTTCTGCAGCAACAGGAAGCACCCTGGCATCTGTTGAGAGGCATGAGACTCTTGTCACGCATTGGAGTTGAGCCCACTTTGTTACATTCGCAAAGCTTCCAAAGACCACAGAGATAGAGTGTCCGGGTTGGGAAGGTTCCAGAGGAACCGCTTCATGTTTCCCACAGGCAGGGTGGATTCTGGTCACTAAAGGAGCACTCTCAGGACATCTTGGATCCGAGAGCGGACAACAGAGGGGTCCCGTTACTTAGGAACTGTTTCATGTTAGGACGGTGCACACAGCATCGTCTTCCCTGGGCCGGAGTTCACTGCTTCTGTGCAGCTTCATGTCAAATGCCAGTGCCTCCGCCAACATTTGGTGGAGCAGCCTGTGAAATGACACCGCTTTTGCCTCTGCCACTAGTCTCCTGGTCGAAAGTGTGAACGCAATTTGTGTTTCCAAGTGGGAAGACCCACTACAGAGTTCACTTACCGTACACTGCCGAGTTGGGCACCCAGCCCATGGCCAAGTGCATTTAAAAGGTTTCCATCGTACGGTTTTCAGAATGAGCCGTAAGCGCCCCCTGACGGATCGGAGCCCCCGAGCAACCCGGGTAGCACACTCTTCCCCTAGGTTACACTGTGTTCAAGAACCTAGGGCTCTATGCTTCCTGCAGGGAAAGCCACCTGGTATGCCCATGTTTCCCTGCGACCCACCACCTCATGAGACTTTCTGAGCTGGAGAGCCAATCAGTTCTCCATGCGGTGGCCAAGGCCCCCTCTGCAATGGACTTGAGGCCACCGTGCCAAGACCTTTTTACCGTGTTCCCTGCTGGGGTCGGAACTGATTAGTGAGAACACTGGACACCTCAAGGCTCACGCTCCAAGGACTTCCCGCATGCAACGAGCAAACACGCACCAAGGGCTTCTTTGTCGCCCAGAGCGAAGAACAAAGCCGGGAATCCCATGTAGAACGAGCACCCTGCAACTTGAGCCGGGAAGGCTTTGTCGTCCCGTCCCCTTGAGCAGCCTTTGCCACACTCCACTTCCAAGGAGCGTGTACGAACGAAACGTTTTACCCTCACAGCACTCTACGCCGCAGGCCTCCCTGCGCTCGGTGTGACCTCTGGTTTTGAACGAACCGTCTTGGGTGAAACGCTTTCAGACCCCTCTGTCTCCACAGGGCTTGGTGTTGGAACTCTGCAAGGCTACGCTGCGATGTGCGTCAAACTGATTTCCACAGCCCATCTGTTTATGTGGCCCAGTGGTAGCAAAGCCTTTGAAGGGAAGCGATGCAGCACAGTGTCACAGGATGTATTGGACCAAAGACACCATGTGCTCGCCTGACATCTATCCTGTGCCCAATCCACTGCCTGTGAGATTTTCTTCAACTAGCCTGTCAGGTACACATCCCGTTTACCTTTGTGAGAAACTCCTTGCCTATGCGGTCTGCAAAGCTCTCCTCCCAAATCCCCTTGAGAACCTCGGAGCGTAGCTCTCTCTGTGTGAAGGCCCTTTTGTGTGGCGTGTTGAGAAACGGGGCGCAAGCCTTTCAGAGCCTGCTTGGAAGAACCTGGATGAGCACTGAGCAATCCCCAAGAATTGTGGGTATGCTACTGCTCTCGTCTAGCTCGTCCGCTGCACGTGCACCTCCCGTCCAGGGCCAACCGTCCGTGCTTTGAACCCCATCCTCCTTTTACTCCCATTATTTATACGGAACACAGAGCTCGGGGCAGCATGAAGACACCTCTGCGAAAGTGATGTTCCAGATCTCCAGAAGAGTTGGCTCCTTGTTGTGCACTCCATGGCAAAATTCTCAATCCAGAAAAGGCAGTTCACGTGACATACCTATCAGCTACCTGGAAAGGAACCTAACTGTTTCCTATAAGCGGGGCACATTTTCCAGGCCATCCATAGGGTTCTGCCCCAAACGTGGCTTCACACACCTGCCACGCCCAGGGGCACATGTCCGTGACCCATACATGTGGTTTGGCTACGGAGAGGGAACCACCAGGTGCATGCCGCTTTCCCTACAGACCACTGCAGGCATTTTGATCAGCGGTCATCACGTTTCTAGCCTATAGCCAGAAACAGACTTCTGCATTCTTTCTGCAGCAACAGGAAGCACCCTGGCATCTGTTGAGAGGCATGAGACTCTTGTCACGCATTGGAGTTGAGCCCACTTTGTTACATTCGCAAAGCTTCCAAAGACCACAGAGATAGAGTGTCCGGGTTGGGAAGGTTCCAGAGGAACCGCTTCATGTTTCCCACAGGCAGGGTGGATTCTGGTCACTAAAGGAGCACTCTCAGGACATCTTGGATCCGAGAGCGGACAACAGAGGGGTCCCGTTACTTAGGAACTGTTTCATGTTAGGACGGTGCACACAGCATCGTCTTCCCTGGGCCGGAGTTCACTGCTTCTGTGCAGCTTCATGTCAAATGCCAGTGCCTCCGCCAACATTTGGTGGAGCAGCCTGTGAAATGACACCGCTTTTGCCTCTGCCACTAGTCTCCTGGTCGAAAGTGTGAACGCAATTTGTGTTTCCAAGTGGGAAGACCCACTACAGAGTTCACTTACCGTACACTGCCGAGTTGGGCACCCAGCCCATGGCCAAGTGCATTTAAAAGGTTTCCATCGTACGGTTTTCAGAATGAGCCGTAAGCGCCCCCTGACGGATCGGAGCCCCCGAGCAACCCGGGTAGCACACTCTTCCCCTAGGTTACACTGTGTTCAAGAACCTAGGGCTCTATGCTTCCTGCAGGGAAAGCCACCTGGTATGCCCATGTTTCCCTGCGACCCACCACCTCATGAGACTTTCTGAGCTGGAGAGCCAATCAGTTCTCCATGCGGTGGCCAAGGCCCCCTCTGCAATGGACTTGAGGCCACCGTGCCAAGACCTTTTTACCGTGTTCCCTGCTGGGGTCGGAACTGATTAGTGAGAACACTGGACACCTCAAGGCTCACGCTCCAAGGACTTCCCGCATGCAACGAGCAAACACGCACCAAGGGCTTCTTTGTCGCCCAGAGCGAAGAACAAAGCCGGGAATCCCATGTAGAACGAGCACCCTGCAACTTGAGCCGGGAAGGCTTTGTCGTCCCGTCCCCTTGAGCAGCCTTTGCCACACTCCACTTCCAAGGAGCGTGTACGAACGAAACGTTTTACCCTCACAGCACTCTACGCCGCAGGCCTCCCTGCGCTCGGTGTGACCTCTGGTTTTGAACGAACCGTCTTGGGTGAAACGCTTTCAGACCCCTCTGTCTCCACAGGGCTTGGTGTTGGAACTCTGCAAGGCTACGCTGCGATGTGCGTCAAACTGATTTCCACAGCCCATCTGTTTATGTGGCCCAGTGGTAGCAAAGCCTTTGAAGGGAAGCGATGCAGCACAGTGTCACAGGATGTATTGGACCAAAGACACCATGTGCTCGCCTGACATCTATCCTGTGCCCAATCCACTGCCTGTGAGATTTTCTTCAACTAGCCTGTCAGGTACACATCCCGTTTACCTTTGTGAGAAACTCCTTGCCTATGCGGTCTGCAAAGCTCTCCTCCCAAATCCCCTTGAGAACCTCGGAGCGTAGCTCTCTCTGTGTGAAGGCCCTTTTGTGTGGCGTGTTGAGAAACGGGGCGCAAGCCTTTCAGAGCCTGCTTGGAAGAACCTGGATGAGCACTGAGCAATCCCCAAGAATTGTGGGTATGCTACTGCTCTCGTCTAGCTCGTCCGCTGCACGTGCACCTCCCGTCCAGGGCCAACCGTCCGTGCTTTGAACCCCATCCTCCTTTTACTCCCATTATTTATACGGAACACAGAGCTCGGGGCAGCATGAAGACACCTCTGCGAAAGTGATGTTCCAGATCTCCAGAAGAGTTGGCTCCTTGTTGTGCACTCCATGGCAAAATTCTCAATCCAGAAAAGGCAGTTCACGTGACATACCTATCAGCTACCTGGAAAGGAACCTAACTGTTTCCTATAAGCGGGGCACATTTTCCAGGCCATCCATAGGGTTCTGCCCCAAACGTGGCTTCACACACCTGCCACGCCCAGGGGCACATGTCCGTGACCCATACATGTGGTTTGGCTACGGAGAGGGAACCACCAGGTGCATGCCGCTTTCCCTACAGACCACTGCAGGCATTTTGATCAGCGGTCATCACGTTTCTAGCCTATAGCCAGAAACAGACTTCTGCATTCTTTCTGCAGCAACAGGAAGCACCCTGGCATCTGTTGAGAGGCATGAGACTCTTGTCACGCATTGGAGTTGAGCCCACTTTGTTACATTCGCAAAGCTTCCAAAGACCACAGAGATAGAGTGTCCGGGTTGGGAAGGTTCCAGAGGAACCGCTTCATGTTTCCCACAGGCAGGGTGGATTCTGGTCACTAAAGGAGCACTCTCAGGACATCTTGGATCCGAGAGCGGACAACAGAGGGGTCCCGTTACTTAGGAACTGTTTCATGTTAGGACGGTGCACACAGCATCGTCTTCCCTGGGCCGGAGTTCACTGCTTCTGTGCAGCTTCATGTCAAATGCCAGTGCCTCCGCCAACATTTGGTGGAGCAGCCTGTGAAATGACACCGCTTTTGCCTCTGCCACTAGTCTCCTGGTCGAAAGTGTGAACGCAATTTGTGTTTCCAAGTGGGAAGACCCACTACAGAGTTCACTTACCGTACACTGCCGAGTTGGGCACCCAGCCCATGGCCAAGTGCATTTAAAAGGTTTCCATCGTACGGTTTTCAGAATGAGCCGTAAGCGCCCCCTGACGGATCGGAGCCCCCGAGCAACCCGGGTAGCACACTCTTCCCCTAGGTTACACTGTGTTCAAGAACCTAGGGCTCTATGCTTCCTGCAGGGAAAGCCACCTGGTATGCCCATGTTTCCCTGCGACCCACCACCTCATGAGACTTTCTGAGCTGGAGAGCCAATCAGTTCTCCATGCGGTGGCCAAGGCCCCCTCTGCAATGGACTTGAGGCCACCGTGCCAAGACCTTTTTACCGTGTTCCCTGCTGGGGTCGGAACTGATTAGTGAGAACACTGGACACCTCAAGGCTCACGCTCCAAGGACTTCCCGCATGCAACGAGCAAACACGCACCAAGGGCTTCTTTGTCGCCCAGAGCGAAGAACAAAGCCGGGAATCCCATGTAGAACGAGCACCCTGCAACTTGAGCCGGGAAGGCTTTGTCGTCCCGTCCCCTTGAGCAGCCTTTGCCACACTCCACTTCCAAGGAGCGTGTACGAACGAAACGTTTTACCCTCACAGCACTCTACGCCGCAGGCCTCCCTGCGCTCGGTGTGACCTCTGGTTTTGAACGAACCGTCTTGGGTGAAACGCTTTCAGACCCCTCTGTCTCCACAGGGCTTGGTGTTGGAACTCTGCAAGGCTACGCTGCGATGTGCGTCAAACTGATTTCCACAGCCCATCTGTTTATGTGGCCCAGTGGTAGCAAAGCCTTTGAAGGGAAGCGATGCAGCACAGTGTCACAGGATGTATTGGACCAAAGACACCATGTGCTCGCCTGACATCTATCCTGTGCCCAATCCACTGCCTGTGAGATTTTCTTCAACTAGCCTGTCAGGTACACATCCCGTTTACCTTTGTGAGAAACTCCTTGCCTATGCGGTCTGCAAAGCTCTCCTCCCAAATCCCCTTGAGAACCTCGGAGCGTAGCTCTCTCTGTGTGAAGGCCCTTTTGTGTGGCGTGTTGAGAAACGGGGCGCAAGCCTTTCAGAGCCTGCTTGGAAGAACCTGGATGAGCACTGAGCAATCCCCAAGAATTGTGGGTATGCTACTGCTCTCGTCTAGCTCGTCCGCTGCACGTGCACCTCCCGTCCAGGGCCAACCGTCCGTGCTTTGAACCCCATCCTCCTTTTACTCCCATTATTTATACGGAACACAGAGCTCGGGGCAGCATGAAGACACCTCTGCGAAAGTGATGTTCCAGATCTCCAGAAGAGTTGGCTCCTTGTTGTGCACTCCATGGCAAAATTCTCAATCCAGAAAAGGCAGTTCACGTGACATACCTATCAGCTACCTGGAAAGGAACCTAACTGTTTCCTATAAGCGGGGCACATTTTCCAGGCCATCCATAGGGTTCTGCCCCAAACGTGGCTTCACACACCTGCCACGCCCAGGGGCACATGTCCGTGACCCATACATGTGGTTTGGCTACGGAGAGGGAACCACCAGGTGCATGCCGCTTTCCCTACAGACCACTGCAGGCATTTTGATCAGCGGTCATCACGTTTCTAGCCTATAGCCAGAAACAGACTTCTGCATTCTTTCTGCAGCAACAGGAAGCACCCTGGCATCTGTTGAGAGGCATGAGACTCTTGTCACGCATTGGAGTTGAGCCCACTTTGTTACATTCGCAAAGCTTCCAAAGACCACAGAGATAGAGTGTCCGGGTTGGGAAGGTTCCAGAGGAACCGCTTCATGTTTCCCACAGGCAGGGTGGATTCTGGTCACTAAAGGAGCACTCTCAGGACATCTTGGATCCGAGAGCGGACAACAGAGGGGTCCCGTTACTTAGGAACTGTTTCATGTTAGGACGGTGCACACAGCATCGTCTTCCCTGGGCCGGAGTTCACTGCTTCTGTGCAGCTTCATGTCAAATGCCAGTGCCTCCGCCAACATTTGGTGGAGCAGCCTGTGAAATGACACCGCTTTTGCCTCTGCCACTAGTCTCCTGGTCGAAAGTGTGAACGCAATTTGTGTTTCCAAGTGGGAAGACCCACTACAGAGTTCACTTACCGTACACTGCCGAGTTGGGCACCCAGCCCATGGCCAAGTGCATTTAAAAGGTTTCCATCGTACGGTTTTCAGAATGAGCCGTAAGCGCCCCCTGACGGATCGGAGCCCCCGAGCAACCCGGGTAGCACACTCTTCCCCTAGGTTACACTGTGTTCAAGAACCTAGGGCTCTATGCTTCCTGCAGGGAAAGCCACCTGGTATGCCCATGTTTCCCTGCGACCCACCACCTCATGAGACTTTCTGAGCTGGAGAGCCAATCAGTTCTCCATGCGGTGGCCAAGGCCCCCTCTGCAATGGACTTGAGGCCACCGTGCCAAGACCTTTTTACCGTGTTCCCTGCTGGGGTCGGAACTGATTAGTGAGAACACTGGACACCTCAAGGCTCACGCTCCAAGGACTTCCCGCATGCAACGAGCAAACACGCACCAAGGGCTTCTTTGTCGCCCAGAGCGAAGAACAAAGCCGGGAATCCCATGTAGAACGAGCACCCTGCAACTTGAGCCGGGAAGGCTTTGTCGTCCCGTCCCCTTGAGCAGCCTTTGCCACACTCCACTTCCAAGGAGCGTGTACGAACGAAACGTTTTACCCTCACAGCACTCTACGCCGCAGGCCTCCCTGCGCTCGGTGTGACCTCTGGTTTTGAACGAACCGTCTTGGGTGAAACGCTTTCAGACCCCTCTGTCTCCACAGGGCTTGGTGTTGGAACTCTGCAAGGCTACGCTGCGATGTGCGTCAAACTGATTTCCACAGCCCATCTGTTTATGTGGCCCAGTGGTAGCAAAGCCTTTGAAGGGAAGCGATGCAGCACAGTGTCACAGGATGTATTGGACCAAAGACACCATGTGCTCGCCTGACATCTATCCTGTGCCCAATCCACTGCCTGTGAGATTTTCTTCAACTAGCCTGTCAGGTACACATCCCGTTTACCTTTGTGAGAAACTCCTTGCCTATGCGGTCTGCAAAGCTCTCCTCCCAAATCCCCTTGAGAACCTCGGAGCGTAGCTCTCTCTGTGTGAAGGCCCTTTTGTGTGGCGTGTTGAGAAACGGGGCGCAAGCCTTTCAGAGCCTGCTTGGAAGAACCTGGATGAGCACTGAGCAATCCCCAAGAACTGTGGGTATGCTACTGCTCTCGTCTAGCTCGTCCGCTGCACGTGCACCTCCCGTCCAGGGCCAACCGTCCGTGCTTTGAACCCCATCCTCCTTTTACTCCCATTATTTATACGGAACACAGAGCTCGGGGCAGCATGAAGACACCTCTGCGAAAGTGATGTTCCAGATCTCCAGAAGAGTTGGCTCCTTGTTGTGCACTCCATGGCAAAATTCTCAATCCAGAAAAGGCAGTTCACGTGACATACCTATCAGCTACCTGGAAAGGAACCTAACTGTTTCCTATAAGCGGGGCACATTTTCCAGGCCATCCATAGGGTTCTGCCCCAAACGTGGCTTCACACACCTGCCACGCCCAGGGGCACATGTCCGTGACCCATACATGTGGTTTGGCTACGGAGAGGGAACCACCAGGTGCATGCCGCTTTCCCTACAGACCACTGCAGGCATTTTGATCAGCGGTCATCACGTTTCTAGCCTATAGCCAGAAACAGACTTCTGCATTCTTTCTGCAGCAACAGGAAGCACCCTGGCATCTGTTGAGAGGCATGAGACTCTTGTCACGCATTGGAGTTGAGCCCACTTTGTTACATTCGCAAAGCTTCCAAAGACCACAGAGATAGAGTGTCCGGGTTGGGAAGGTTCCAGAGGAACCGCTTCATGTTTCCCACAGGCAGGGTGGATTCTGGTCACTAAAGGAGCACTCTCAGGACATCTTGGATCCGAGAGCGGACAACAGAGGGGTCCCGTTACTTAGGAACTGTTTCATGTTAGGACGGTGCACACAGCATCGTCTTCCCTGGGCCGGAGTTCACTGCTTCTGTGCAGCTTCATGTCAAATGCCAGTGCCTCCGCCAACATTTGGTGGAGCAGCCTGTGAAATGACACCGCTTTTGCCTCTGCCACTAGTCTCCTGGTCGAAAGTGTGAACGCAATTTGTGTTTCCAAGTGGGAAGACCCACTACAGAGTTCACTTACCGTACACTGCCGAGTTGGGCACCCAGCCCATGGCCAAGTGCATTTAAAAGGTTTCCATCGTACGGTTTTCAGAATGAGCCGTAAGCGCCCCCTGACGGATCGGAGCCCCCGAGCAACCCGGGTAGCACACTCTTCCCCTAGGTTACACTGTGTTCAAGAACCTAGGGCTCTATGCTTCCTGCAGGGAAAGCCACCTGGTATGCCCATGTTTCCCTGCGACCCACCACCTCATGAGACTTTCTGAGCTGGAGAGCCAATCAGTTCTCCATGCGGTGGCCAAGGCCCCCTCTGCAATGGACTTGAGGCCACCGTGCCAAGACCTTTTTACCGTGTTCCCTGCTGGGGTCGGAACTGATTAGTGAGAACACTGGACACCTCAAGGCTCACGCTCCAAGGACTTCCCGCATGCAACGAGCAAACACGCACCAAGGGCTTCTTTGTCGCCCAGAGCGAAGAACAAAGCCGGGAATCCCATGTAGAACGAGCACCCTGCAACTTGAGCCGGGAAGGCTTTGTCGTCCCGTCCCCTTGAGCAGCCTTTGCCACACTCCACTTCCAAGGAGCGTGTACGAACGAAACGTTTTACCCTCACAGCACTCTACGCCGCAGGCCTCCCTGCGCTCGGTGTGACCTCTGGTTTTGAACGAACCGTCTTGGGTGAAACGCTTTCAGACCCCTCTGTCTCCACAGGGCTTGGTGTTGGAACTCTGCAAGGCTACGCTGCGATGTGCGTCAAACTGATTTCCACAGCCCATCTGTTTATGTGGCCCAGTGGTAGCAAAGCCTTTGAAGGGAAGCGATGCAGCACAGTGTCACAGGATGTATTGGACCAAAGACACCATGTGCTCGCCTGACATCTATCCTGTGCCCAATCCACTGCCTGTGAGATTTTCTTCAACTAGCCTGTCAGGTACACATCCCGTTTACCTTTGTGAGAAACTCCTTGCCTATGCGGTCTGCAAAGCTCTCCTCCCAAATCCCCTTGAGAACCTCGGAGCGTAGCTCTCTCTGTGTGAAGGCCCTTTTGTGTGGCGTGTTGAGAAACGGGGCGCAAGCCTTTCAGAGCCTGCTTGGAAGAACCTGGATGAGCACTGAGCAATCCCCAAGAACTGTGGGTATGCTACTGCTCTCGTCTAGCTCGTCCGCTGCACGTGCACCTCCCGTCCAGGGCCAACCGTCCGTGCTTTGAACCCCATCCTCCTTTTACTCCCATTATTTATACGGAACACAGAGCTCGGGGCAGCATGAAGACACCTCTGCGAAAGTGATGTTCCAGATCTCCAGAAGAGTTGGCTCCTTGTTGTGCACTCCATGGCAAAATTCTCAATCCAGAAAAGGCAGTTCACGTGACATACCTATCAGCTACCTGGAAAGGAACCTAACTGTTTCCTATAAGCGGGGCACATTTTCCAGGCCATCCATAGGGTTCTGCCCCAAACGTGGCTTCACACACCTGCCACGCCCAGGGGCACATGTCCGTGACCCATACATGTGGTTTGGCTACGGAGAGGGAACCACCAGGTGCATGCCGCTTTCCCTACAGACCACTGCAGGCATTTTGATCAGCGGTCATCACGTTTCTAGCCTATAGCCAGAAACAGACTTCTGCATTCTTTCTGCAGCAACAGGAAGCACCCTGGCATCTGTTGAGAGGCATGAGACTCTTGTCACGCATTGGAGTTGAGCCCACTTTGTTACATTCGCAAAGCTTCCAAAGACCACAGAGATAGAGTGTCCGGGTTGGGAAGGTTCCAGAGGAACCGCTTCATGTTTCCCACAGGCAGGGTGGATTCTGGTCACTAAAGGAGCACTCTCAGGACATCTTGGATCCGAGAGCGGACAACAGAGGGGTCCCGTTACTTAGGAACTGTTTCATGTTAGGACGGTGCACACAGCATCGTCTTCCCTGGGCCGGAGTTCACTGCTTCTGTGCAGCTTCATGTCAAATGCCAGTGCCTCCGCCAACATTTGGTGGAGCAGCCTGTGAAATGACACCGCTTTTGCCTCTGCCACTAGTCTCCTGGTCGAAAGTGTGAACGCAATTTGTGTTTCCAAGTGGGAAGACCCACTACAGAGTTCACTTACCGTACACTGCCGAGTTGGGCACCCAGCCCATGGCCAAGTGCATTTAAAAGGTTTCCATCGTACGGTTTTCAGAATGAGCCGTAAGCGCCCCCTGACGGATCGGAGCCCCCGAGCAACCCGGGTAGCACACTCTTCCCCTAGGTTACACTGTGTTCAAGAACCTAGGGCTCTATGCTTCCTGCAGGGAAAGCCACCTGGTATGCCCATGTTTCCCTGCGACCCACCGCCTCATGAGACTTTCTGAGCTGGAGAGCCAATCAGTTCTCCATGCGGTGGCCAAGGCCCCCTCTGCAATGGACTTGAGGCCACCGTGCCAAGACCTTTTTACCGTGTTCCCTGCTGGGGTCGGAACTGATTAGTGAGAACACTGGACACCTCAAGGCTCACGCTCCAAGGACTTCCCGCATGCAACGAGCAAACACGCACCAAGGGCTTCTTTGTCGCCCAGAGCGAAGAACAAAGCCGGGAATCCCATGTAGAACGAGCACCCTGCAACTTGAGCCGGGAAGGCTTTGTCGTCCCGTCCCCTTGAGCAGCCTTTGCCACACTCCACTTCCAAGGAGCGTGTACGAACGAAACGTTTTACCCTCACAGCACTCTACGCCGCAGGCCTCCCTGCGCTCGGTGTGACCTCTGGTTTTGAACGAACCGTCTTGGGTGAAACGCTTTCAGACCCCTCTGTCTCCACAGGGCTTGGTGTTGGAACTCTGCAAGGCTACGCTGCGATGTGCGTCAAACTGATTTCCACAGCCCATCTGTTTATGTGGCCCAGTGGTAGCAAAGCCTTTGAAGGGAAGCGATGCAGCACAGTGTCACAGGATGTATTGGACCAAAGACACCATGTGCTCGCCTGACATCTATCCTGTGCCCAATCCACTGCCTGTGAGATTTTCTTCAACTAGCCTGTCAGGTACACATCCCGTTTACCTTTGTGAGAAACTCCTTGCCTATGCGGTCTGCAAAGCTCTCCTCCCAAATCCCCTTGAGAACCTCGGAGCGTAGCTCTCTCTGTGTGAAGGCCCTTTTGTGTGGCGTGTTGAGAAACGGGGCGCAAGCCTTTCAGAGCCTGCTTGGAAGAACCTGGATGAGCACTGAGCAATCCCCAAGAATTGTGGGTATGCTACTGCTCTCGTCTAGCTCGTCCGCTGCACGTGCACCTCCCGTCCAGGGCCAACCGTCCGTGCTTTGAACCCCATCCTCCTTTTACTCCCATTATTTATACGGAACACAGAGCTCGGGGCAGCATGAAGACACCTCTGCGAAAGTGATGTTCCAGATCTCCAGAAGAGTTGGCTCCTTGTTGTGCACTCCATGGCAAAATTCTCAATCCAGAAAAGGCAGTTCACGTGACATACCTATCAGCTACCTGGAAAGGAACCTAACTGTTTCCTATAAGCGGGGCACATTTTCCAGGCCATCCATAGGGTTCTGCCCCAAACGTGGCTTCACACACCTGCCACGCCCAGGGGCACATGTCCGTGACCCATACATGTGGTTTGGCTACGGAGAGGGAACCACCAGGTGCATGCCGCTTTCCCTACAGACCACTGCAGGCATTTTGATCAGCGGTCATCACGTTTCTAGCCTATAGCCAGAAACAGACTTCTGCATTCTTTCTGCAGCAACAGGAAGCACCCTGGCATCTGTTGAGAGGCATGAGACTCTTGTCACGCATTGGAGTTGAGCCCACTTTGTTACATTCGCAAAGCTTCCAAAGACCACAGAGATAGAGTGTCCGGGTTGGGAAGGTTCCAGAGGAACCGCTTCATGTTTCCCACAGGCAGGGTGGATTCTGGTCACTAAAGGAGCACTCTCAGGACATCTTGGATCCGAGAGCGGACAACAGAGGGGTCCCGTTACTTAGGAACTGTTTCATGTTAGGACGGTGCACACAGCATCGTCTTCCCTGGGCCGGAGTTCACTGCTTCTGTGCAGCTTCATGTCAAATGCCAGTGCCTCCGCCAACATTTGGTGGAGCAGCCTGTGAAATGACACCGCTTTTGCCTCTGCCACTAGTCTCCTGGTCGAAAGTGTGAACGCAATTTGTGTTTCCAAGTGGGAAGACCCACTACAGAGTTCACTTACCGTACACTGCCGAGTTGGGCACCCAGCCCATGGCCAAGTGCATTTAAAAGGTTTCCATCGTACGGTTTTCAGAATGAGCCGTAAGCGCCCCCTGACGGATCGGAGCCCCCGAGCAACCCGGGTAGCACACTCTTCCCCTAGGTTACACTGTGTTCAAGAACCTAGGGCTCTATGCTTCCTGCAGGGAAAGCCACCTGGTATGCCCATGTTTCCCTGCGACCCACCGCCTCATGAGACTTTCTGAGCTGGAGAGCCAATCAGTTCTCCATGCGGTGGCCAAGGCCCCCTCTGCAATGGACTTGAGGCCACCGTGCCAAGACCTTTTTACCGTGTTCCCTGCTGGGGTCGGAACTGATTAGTGAGAACACTGGACACCTCAAGGCTCACGCTCCAAGGACTTCCCGCATGCAACGAGCAAACACGCACCAAGGGCTTCTTTGTCGCCCAGAGCGAAGAACAAAGCCGGGAATCCCATGTAGAACGAGCACCCTGCAACTTGAGCCGGGAAGGCTTTGTCGTCCCGTCCCCTTGAGCAGCCTTTGCCACACTCCACTTCCAAGGAGCGTGTACGAACGAAACGTTTTACCCTCACAGCACTCTACGCCGCAGGCCTCCCTGCGCTCGGTGTGACCTCTGGTTTTGAACGAACCGTCTTGGGTGAAACGCTTTCAGACCCCTCTGTCTCCACAGGGCTTGGTGTTGGAACTCTGCAAGGCTACGCTGCGATGTGCGTCAAACTGATTTCCACAGCCCATCTGTTTATGTGGCCCAGTGGTAGCAAAGCCTTTGAAGGGAAGCGATGCAGCACAGTGTCACAGGATGTATTGGACCAAAGACACCATGTGCTCGCCTGACATCTATCCTGTGCCCAATCCACTGCCTGTGAGATTTTCTTCAACTAGCCTGTCAGGTACACATCCCGTTTACCTTTGTGAGAAACTCCTTGCCTATGCGGTCTGCAAAGCTCTCCTCCCAAATCCCCTTGAGAACCTCGGAGCGTAGCTCTCTCTGTGTGAAGGCCCTTTTGTGTGGCGTGTTGAGAAACGGGGCGCAAGCCTTTCAGAGCCTGCTTGGAAGAACCTGGATGAGCACTGAGCAATCCCCAAGAATTGTGGGTATGCTACTGCTCTCGTCTAGCTCGTCCGCTGCACGTGCACCTCCCGTCCAGGGCCAACCGTCCGTGCTTTGAACCCCATCCTCCTTTTACTCCCATTATTTATACGGAACACAGAGCTCGGGGCAGCATGAAGACACCTCTGCGAAAGTGATGTTCCAGATCTCCAGAAGAGTTGGCTCCTTGTTGTGCACTCCATGGCAAAATTCTCAATCCAGAAAAGGCAGTTCACGTGACATACCTATCAGCTACCTGGAAAGGAACCTAACTGTTTCCTATAAGCGGGGCACATTTTCCAGGCCATCCATAGGGTTCTGCCCCAAACGTGGCTTCACACACCTGCCACGCCCAGGGGCACATGTCCGTGACCCATACATGTGGTTTGGCTACGGAGAGGGAACCACCAGGTGCATGCCGCTTTCCCTACAGACCACTGCAGGCATTTTGATCAGCGGTCATCACGTTTCTAGCCTATAGCCAGAAACAGACTTCTGCATTCTTTCTGCAGCAACAGGAAGCACCCTGGCATCTGTTGAGAGGCATGAGACTCTTGTCACGCATTGGAGTTGAGCCCACTTTGTTACATTCGCAAAGCTTCCAAAGACCACAGAGATAGAGTGTCCGGGTTGGGAAGGTTCCAGAGGAACCGCTTCATGTTTCCCACAGGCAGGGTGGATTCTGGTCACTAAAGGAGCACTCTCAGGACATCTTGGATCCGAGAGCGGACAACAGAGGGGTCCCGTTACTTAGGAACTGTTTCATGTTAGGACGGTGCACACAGCATCGTCTTCCCTGGGCCGGAGTTCACTGCTTCTGTGCAGCTTCATGTCAAATGCCAGTGCCTCCGCCAACATTTGGTGGAGCAGCCTGTGAAATGACACCGCTTTTGCCTCTGCCACTAGTCTCCTGGTCGAAAGTGTGAACGCAATTTGTGTTTCCAAGTGGGAAGACCCACTACAGAGTTCACTTACCGTACACTGCCGAGTTGGGCACCCAGCCCATGGCCAAGTGCATTTAAAAGGTTTCCATCGTACGGTTTTCAGAATGAGCCGTAAGCGCCCCCTGACGGATCGGAGCCCCCGAGCAACCCGGGTAGCACACTCTTCCCCTAGGTTACACTGTGTTCAAGAACCTAGGGCTCTATGCTTCCTGCAGGGAAAGCCACCTGGTATGCCCATGTTTCCCTGCGACCCACCGCCTCATGAGACTTTCTGAGCTGGAGAGCCAATCAGTTCTCCATGCGGTGGCCAAGGCCCCCTCTGCAATGGACTTGAGGCCACCGTGCCAAGACCTTTTTACCGTGTTCCCTGCTGGGGTCGGAACTGATTAGTGAGAACACTGGACACCTCAAGGCTCACGCTCCAAGGACTTCCCGCATGCAACGAGCAAACACGCACCAAGGGCTTCTTTGTCGCCCAGAGCGAAGAACAAAGCCGGGAATCCCATGTAGAACGAGCACCCTGCAACTTGAGCCGGGAAGGCTTTGTCGTCCCGTCCCCTTGAGCAGCCTTTGCCACACTCCACTTCCAAGGAGCGTGTACGAACGAAACGTTTTACCCTCACAGCACTCTACGCCGCAGGCCTCCCTGCGCTCGGTGTGACCTCTGGTTTTGAACGAACCGTCTTGGGTGAAACGCTTTCAGACCCCTCTGTCTCCACAGGGCTTGGTGTTGGAACTCTGCAAGGCTACGCTGCGATGTGCGTCAAACTGATTTCCACAGCCCATCTGTTTATGTGGCCCAGTGGTAGCAAAGCCTTTGAAGGGAAGCGATGCAGCACAGTGTCACAGGATGTATTGGACCAAAGACACCATGTGCTCGCCTGACATCTATCCTGTGCCCAATCCACTGCCTGTGAGATTTTCTTCAACTAGCCTGTCAGGTACACATCCCGTTTACCTTTGTGAGAAACTCCTTGCCTATGCGGTCTGCAAAGCTCTCCTCCCAAATCCCCTTGAGAACCTCGGAGCGTAGCTCTCTCTGTGTGAAGGCCCTTTTGTGTGGCGTGTTGAGAAACGGGGCGCAAGCCTTTCAGAGCCTGCTTGGAAGAACCTGGATGAGCACTGAGCAATCCCCAAGAATTGTGGGTATGCTACTGCTCTCGTCTAGCT
Source organism: Mesoplodon mirus (assembly GCF_964341445.2). Classification (NCBI taxonomy): domain Eukaryota; kingdom Metazoa; phylum Chordata; class Mammalia; order Artiodactyla; family Ziphiidae; genus Mesoplodon; species Mesoplodon mirus. The sequence goes on along the minus strand of NW_028294824.1, from coordinate 34,099 downwards.
CGTCCGCTGCACGTGCACCTCCCGTCCAGGGCCAACCGTCCGTGCTTTGAACCCCATCCTCCTTTTACTCCCATTATTTATACGGAACACAGAGCTCGGGGCAGCATGAAGACACCTCTGCGAAAGTGATGTTCCAGATCTCCAGAAGAGTTGGCTCCTTGTTGTGCACTCCATGGCAAAATTCTCAATCCAGAAAAGGCAGTTCACGTGACATACCTATCAGCTACCTGGAAAGGAACCTAACTGTTTCCTATAAGCGGGGCACATTTTCCAGGCCATCCATAGGGTTCTGCCCCAAACGTGGCTTCACACACCTGCCACGCCCAGGGGCACATGTCCGTGACCCATACATGTGGTTTGGCTACGGAGAGGAAACCACCAGGTGCATGCCGCTTTCCCTACAGACCACTGCAGGCATTTTGATCAGCGGTCATCACGTTTCTAGCCTATAGCCAGAAACAGACTTCTGCATTCTTTCTGCAGCAACAGGAAGCACCCTGGCATCTGTTGAGAGGCATGAGACTCTTGTCACGCATTGGAGTTGAGCCCACTTTGTTACATTCGCAAAGCTTCCAAAGACCACAGAGATAGAGTGTCCGGGTTGGGAAGGTTCCAGAGGAACCGCTTCATGTTTCCCACAGGCAGGGTGGATTCTGGTCACTAAAGGAGCACTCTCAGGACATCTTGGATCCGAGAGCGGACAACAGAGGGGTCCCGTTACTTAGGAACTGTTTCATGTTAGGACGGTGCACACAGCATCGTCTTCCCTGGGCCGGAGTTCACTGCTTCTGTGCAGCTTCATGTCAAATGCCAGTGCCTCCGCCAACATTTGGTGGAGCAGCCTGTGAAATGACACCGCTTTTGCCTCTGCCACTAGTCTCCTGGTCGAAAGTGTGAACGCAATTTGTGTTTCCAAGTGGGAAGACCCACTACAGAGTTCACTTACCGTACACTGCCGAGTTGGGCACCCAGCCCATGGCCAAGTGCATTTAAAAGGTTTCCATCGTACGGTTTTCAGAATGAGCCGTAAGCGCCCCCTGACGGATCGGAGCCCCCGAGCAACCCGGGTAGCACACTCTTCCCCTAGGTTACACTGTGTTCAAGAACCTAGGGCTCTATGCTTCCTGCAGGGAAAGCCACCTGGTATGCCCATGTTTCCCTGCGACCCACCGCCTCATGAGACTTTCTGAGCTGGAGAGCCAATCAGTTCTCCATGCGGTGGCCAAGGCCCCCTCTGCAATGGACTTGAGGCCACCGTGCCAAGACCTTTTTACCGTGTTCCCTGCTGGGGTCGGAACTGATTAGTGAGAACACTGGACACCTCAAGGCTCACGCTCCAAGGACTTCCCGCATGCAACGAGCAAACACGCACCAAGGGCTTCTTTGTCGCCCAGAGCGAAGAACAAAGCCGGGAATCCCATGTAGAACGAGCACCCTGCAACTTGAGCCGGGAAGGCTTTGTCGTCCCGTCCCCTTGAGCAGCCTTTGCCACACTCCACTTCCAAGGAGCGTGTACGAACGAAACGTTTTACCCTCACAGCACTCTACGCCGCAGGCCTCCCTGCGCTCGGTGTGACCTCTGGTTTTGAACGAACCGTCTTGGGTGAAACGCTTTCAGACCCCTCTGTCTCCACAGGGCTTGGTGTTGGAACTCTGCAAGGCTACGCTGCGATGTGCGTCAAACTGATTTCCACAGCCCATCTGTTTATGTGGCCCAGTGGTAGCAAAGCCTTTGAAGGGAAGCGATGCAGCACAGTGTCACAGGATGTATTGGACCAAAGACACCATGTGCTCGCCTGACATCTATCCTGTGCCCAATCCACTGCCTGTGAGATTTTCTTCAACTAGCCTGTCAGGTACACATCCCGTTTACCTTTGTGAGAAACTCCTTGCCTATGCGGTCTGCAAAGCTCTCCTCCCAAATCCCCTTGAGAACCTCGGAGCGTAGCTCTCTCTGTGTGAAGGCCCTTTTGTGTGGCGTGTTGAGAAACGGGGCGCAAGCCTTTCAGAGCCTGCTTGGAAGAACCTGGATGAGCACTGAGCAATCCCCAAGAATTGTGGGTATGCTACTGCTCTCGTCTAGCTCGTCCGCTGCACGTGCACCTCCCGTCCAGGGCCAACCGTCCGTGCTTTGAACCCCATCCTCCTTTTACTCCCATTATTTATACGGAACACAGAGCTCGGGGCAGCATGAAGACACCTCTGCGAAAGTGATGTTCCAGATCTCCAGAAGAGTTGGCTCCTTGTTGTGCACTCCATGGCAAAATTCTCAATCCAGAAAAGGCAGTTCACGTGACATACCTATCAGCTACCTGGAAAGGAACCTAACTGTTTCCTATAAGCGGGGCACATTTTCCAGGCCATCCATAGGGTTCTGCCCCAAACGTGGCTTCACACACCTGCCACGCCCAGGGGCACATGTCCGTGACCCATACATGTGGTTTGGCTACGGAGAGGAAACCACCAGGTGCATGCCGCTTTCCCTACAGACCACTGCAGGCATTTTGATCAGCGGTCATCACGTTTCTAGCCTATAGCCAGAAACAGACTTCTGCATTCTTTCTGCAGCAACAGGAAGCACCCTGGCATCTGTTGAGAGGCATGAGACTCTTGTCACGCATTGGAGTTGAGCCCACTTTGTTACATTCGCAAAGCTTCCAAAGACCACAGAGATAGAGTGTCCGGGTTGGGAAGGTTCCAGAGGAACCGCTTCATGTTTCCCACAGGCAGGGTGGATTCTGGTCACTAAAGGAGCACTCTCAGGACATCTTGGATCCGAGAGCGGACAACAGAGGGGTCCCGTTACTTAGGAACTGTTTCATGTTAGGACGGTGCACACAGCATCGTCTTCCCTGGGCCGGAGTTCACTGCTTCTGTGCAGCTTCATGTCAAATGCCAGTGCCTCCGCCAACATTTGGTGGAGCAGCCTGTGAAATGACACCGCTTTTGCCTCTGCCACTAGTCTCCTGGTCGAAAGTGTGAACGCAATTTGTGTTTCCAAGTGGGAAGACCCACTACAGAGTTCACTTACCGTACACTGCCGAGTTGGGCACCCAGCCCATGGCCAAGTGCATTTAAAAGGTTTCCATCGTACGGTTTTCAGAATGAGCCGTAAGCGCCCCCTGACGGATCGGAGCCCCCGAGCAACCCGGGTAGCACACTCTTCCCCTAGGTTACACTGTGTTCAAGAACCTAGGGCTCTATGCTTCCTGCAGGGAAAGCCACCTGGTATGCCCATGTTTCCCTGCGACCCACCGCCTCATGAGACTTTCTGAGCTGGAGAGCCAATCAGTTCTCCATGCGGTGGCCAAGGCCCCCTCTGCAATGGACTTGAGGCCACCGTGCCAAGACCTTTTTACCGTGTTCCCTGCTGGGGTCGGAACTGATTAGTGAGAACACTGGACACCTCAAGGCTCACGCTCCAAGGACTTCCCGCATGCAACGAGCAAACACGCACCAAGGGCTTCTTTGTCGCCCAGAGCGAAGAACAAAGCCGGGAATCCCATGTAGAACGAGCACCCTGCAACTTGAGCCGGGAAGGCTTTGTCGTCCCGTCCCCTTGAGCAGCCTTTGCCACACTCCACTTCCAAGGAGCGTGTACGAACGAAACGTTTTACCCTCACAGCACTCTACGCCGCAGGCCTCCCTGCGCTCGGTGTGACCTCTGGTTTTGAACGAACCGTCTTGGGTGAAACGCTTTCAGACCCCTCTGTCTCCACAGGGCTTGGTGTTGGAACTCTGCAAGGCTACGCTGCGATGTGCGTCAAACTGATTTCCACAGCCCATCTGTTTATGTGGCCCAGTGGTAGCAAAGCCTTTGAAGGGAAGCGATGCAGCACAGTGTCACAGGATGTATTGGACCAAAGACACCATGTGCTCGCCTGACATCTATCCTGTGCCCAATCCACTGCCTGTGAGATTTTCTTCAACTAGCCTGTCAGGTACACATCCCGTTTACCTTTGTGAGAAACTCCTTGCCTATGCGGTCTGCAAAGCTCTCCTCCCAAATCCCCTTGAGAACCTCGGAGCGTAGCTCTCTCTGTGTGAAGGCCCTTTTGTGTGGCGTGTTGAGAAACGGGGCGCAAGCCTTTCAGAGCCTGCTTGGAAGAACCTGGATGAGCACTGAGCAATCCCCAAGAATTGTGGGTATGCTACTGCTCTCGTCTAGCTCGTCCGCTGCACGTGCACCTCCCGTCCAGGGCCAACCGTCCGTGCTTTGAACCCCATCCTCCTTTTACTCCCATTATTTATACGGAACACAGAGCTCGGGGCAGCATGAAGACACCTCTGCGAAAGTGATGTTCCAGATCTCCAGAAGAGTTGGCTCCTTGTTGTGCACTCCATGGCAAAATTCTCAATCCAGAAAAGGCAGTTCACGTGACATACCTATCAGCTACCTGGAAAGGAACCTAACTGTTTCCTATAAGCGGGGCACATTTTCCAGGCCATCCATAGGGTTCTGCCCCAAACGTGGCTTCACACACCTGCCACGCCCAGGGGCACATGTCCGTGACCCATACATGTGGTTTGGCTACGGAGAGGAAACCACCAGGTGCATGCCGCTTTCCCTACAGACCACTGCAGGCATTTTGATCAGCGGTCATCACGTTTCTAGCCTATAGCCAGAAACAGACTTCTGCATTCTTTCTGCAGCAACAGGAAGCACCCTGGCATCTGTTGAGAGGCATGAGACTCTTGTCACGCATTGGAGTTGAGCCCACTTTGTTACATTCGCAAAGCTTCCAAAGACCACAGAGATAGAGTGTCCGGGTTGGGAAGGTTCCAGAGGAACCGCTTCATGTTTCCCACAGGCAGGGTGGATTCTGGTCACTAAAGGAGCACTCTCAGGACATCTTGGATCCGAGAGCGGACAACAGAGGGGTCCCGTTACTTAGGAACTGTTTCATGTTAGGACGGTGCACACAGCATCGTCTTCCCTGGGCCGGAGTTCACTGCTTCTGTGCAGCTTCATGTCAAATGCCAGTGCCTCCGCCAACATTTGGTGGAGCAGCCTGTGAAATGACACCGCTTTTGCCTCTGCCACTAGTCTCCTGGTCGAAAGTGTGAACGCAATTTGTGTTTCCAAGTGGGAAGACCCACTACAGAGTTCACTTACCGTACACTGCCGAGTTGGGCACCCAGCCCATGGCCAAGTGCATTTAAAAGGTTTCCATCGTACGGTTTTCAGAATGAGCCGTAAGCGCCCCCTGACGGATCGGAGCCCCCGAGCAACCCGGGTAGCACACTCTTCCCCTAGGTTACACTGTGTTCAAGGACCTAGGGCTCTATGCTTCCTGCAGGGAAAGCCACCTGGTATGCCCATGTTTCCCTGCGACCCACCACCTCATGAGACTTTCTGAGCTGGAGAGCCAATCAGTTCTCCATGCGGTGGCCAAGGCCCCCTCTGCAATGGACTTGAGGCCACCGTGCCAAGACCTTTTTACCGTGTTCCCTGCTGGGGTCGGAACTGATTAGTGAGAACACTGGACACCTCAAGGCTCACGCTCCAAGGACTTCCCGCATGCAACGAGCAAACACGCACCAAGGGCTTCTTTGTCGCCCAGAGCGAAGAACAAAGCCGGGAATCCCATGTAGAACGAGCACCCTGCAACTTGAGCCGGGAAGGCTTTGTCGTCCCGTCCCCTTGAGCAGCCTTTGCCACACTCCACTTCCAAGGAGCGTGTACGAACGAAACGTTTTACCCTCACCGCACTCTACGCCGCAGGCCTCCCTGCGCTCGGTGTGACCTCTGGTTTTGAACGAACCGTCTTGGGTGAAACGCTTTCAGACCCCTCTGTCTCCACAGGGCTTGGTGTTGGAACTCTGCAAGGCTACGCTGCGATGTGCGTCAAACTGATTTCCACAGCCCATCTGTTTATGTGGCCCAGTGGTAGCAAAGCCTTTGAAGGGAAGCGATGCAGCACAGTGTCACAGGATGTATTGGACCAAAGACACCATGTGCTCGCCTGACATCTATCCTGTGCCCAATCCACTGCCTGTGAGATTTTCTTCAACTAGCCTGTCAGGTACACATCCCGTTTACCTTTGTGAGAAACTCCTTGCCTATGCGGTCTGCAAAGCTCTCCTCCCAAATCCCCTTGAGAACCTCGGAGCGTAGCTCTCTCTGTGTGAAGGCCCTTTTGTGTGGCGTGTTGAGAAACGGGGCGCAAGCCTTTCAGAGCCTGCTTGGAAGAACCTGGATGAGCACTGAGCAATCCCCAAGAATTGTGGGTATGCTACTGCTCTCGTCTAGCTCGTCCGCTGCACGTGCACCTCCCGTCCAGGGCCAACCGTCCGTGCTTTGAACCCCATCCTCCTTTTACTCCCATTATTTATACGGAACACAGAGCTCGGGGCAGCATGAAGACACCTCTGCGAAAGTGATGTTCCAGATCTCCAGAAGAGTTGGCTCCTTGTTGTGCACTCCATGGCAAAATTCTCAATCCAGAAAAGGCAGTTCACGTGACATACCTATCAGCTACCTGGAAAGGAACCTAACTGTTTCCTATAAGCGGGGCACATTTTCCAGGCCATCCATAGGGTTCTGCCCCAAACGTGGCTTCACACACCTGCCACGCCCAGGGGCACATGTCCGTGACCCATACATGTGGTTTGGCTACGGAGAGGAAACCACCAGGTGCATGCCGCTTTCCCTACAGACCACTGCAGGCATTTTGATCAGCGGTCATCACGTTTCTAGCCTATAGCCAGAAACAGACTTCTGCATTCTTTCTGCAGCAACAGGAAGCACCCTGGCATCTGTTGAGAGGCATGAGACTCTTGTCACGCATTGGAGTTGAGCCCACTTTGTTACATTCGCAAAGCTTCCAAAGACCACAGAGATAGAGTGTCCGGGTTGGGAAGGTTCCAGAGGAACCGCTTCATGTTTCCCACAGGCAGGGTGGATTCTGGTCACTAAAGGAGCACTCTCAGGACATCTTGGATCCGAGAGCGGACAACAGAGGGGTCCCGTTACTTAGGAACTGTTTCATGTTAGGACGGTGCACACAGCATCGTCTTCCCTGGGCCGGAGTTCACTGCTTCTGTGCAGCTTCATGTCAAATGCCAGTGCCTCCGCCAACATTTGGTGGAGCAGCCTGTGAAATGACACCGCTTTTGCCTCTGCCACTAGTCTCCTGGTCGAAAGTGTGAACGCAATTTGTGTTTCCAAGTGGGAAGACCCACTACAGAGTTCACTTACCGTACACTGCCGAGTTGGGCACCCAGCCCATGGCCAAGTGCATTTAAAAGGTTTCCATCGTACGGTTTTCAGAATGAGCCGTAAGCGCCCCCTGACGGATCGGAGCCCCCGAGCAACCCGGGTAGCACACTCTTCCCCTAGGTTACACTGTGTTCAAGGACCTAGGGCTCTATGCTTCCTGCAGGGAAAGCCACCTGGTATGCCCATGTTTCCCTGCGACCCACCACCTCATGAGACTTTCTGAGCTGGAGAGCCAATCAGTTCTCCATGCGGTGGCCAAGGCCCCCTCTGCAATGGACTTGAGGCCACCGTGCCAAGACCTTTTTACCGTGTTCCCTGCTGGGGTCGGAACTGATTAGTGAGAACACTGGACACCTCAAGGCTCACGCTCCAAGGACTTCCCGCATGCAACGAGCAAACACGCACCAAGGGCTTCTTTGTCGCCCAGAGCGAAGAACAAAGCCGGGAATCCCATGTAGAACGAGCACCCTGCAACTTGAGCCGGGAAGGCTTTGTCGTCCCGTCCCCTTGAGCAGCCTTTGCCACACTCCACTTCCAAGGAGCGTGTACGAACGAAACGTTTTACCCTCACCGCACTCTACGCCGCAGGCCTCCCTGCGCTCGGTGTGACCTCTGGTTTTGAACGAACCGTCTTGGGTGAAACGCTTTCAGACCCCTCTGTCTCCACAGGGCTTGGTGTTGGAACTCTGCAAGGCTACGCTGCGATGTGCGTCAAACTGATTTCCACAGCCCATCTGTTTATGTGGCCCAGTGGTAGCAAAGCCTTTGAAGGGAAGCGATGCAGCACAGTGTCACAGGATGTATTGGACCAAAGACACCATGTGCTCGCCTGACATCTATCCTGTGCCCAATCCACTGCCTGTGAGATTTTCTTCAACTAGCCTGTCAGGTACACATCCCGTTTACCTTTGTGAGAAACTCCTTGCCTATGCGGTCTGCAAAGCTCTCCTCCCAAATCCCCTTGAGAACCTCGGAGCGTAGCTCTCTCTGTGTGAAGGCCCTTTTGTGTGGCGTGTTGAGAAACGGGGCGCAAGCCTTTCAGAGCCTGCTTGGAAGAACCTGGATGAGCACTGAGCAATCCCCAAGAATTGTGGGTATGCTACTGCTCTCGTCTAGCTCGTCCGCTGCACGTGCACCTCCCGTCCAGGGCCAACCGTCCGTGCTTTGAACCCCATCCTCCTTTTACTCCCATTATTTATACGGAACACAGAGCTCGGGGCAGCATGAAGACACCTCTGCGAAAGTGATGTTCCAGATCTCCAGAAGAGTTGGCTCCTTGTTGTGCACTCCATGGCAAAATTCTCAATCCAGAAAAGGCAGTTCACGTGACATACCTATCAGCTACCTGGAAAGGAACCTAACTGTTTCCTATAAGCGGGGCACATTTTCCAGGCCATCCATAGGGTTCTGCCCCAAACGTGGCTTCACACACCTGCCACGCCCAGGGGCACATGTCCGTGACCCATACATGTGGTTTGGCTACGGAGAGGGAACCACCAGGTGCATGCCGCTTTCCCTACAGACCACTGCAGGCATTTTGATCAGCGGTCATCACGTTTCTAGCCTATAGCCAGAAACAGACTTCTGCATTCTTTCTGCAGCAACAGGAAGCACCCTGGCATCTGTTGAGAGGCATGAGACTCTTGTCACGCATTGGAGTTGAGCCCACTTTGTTACATTCGCAAAGCTTCCAAAGACCACAGAGATAGAGTGTCCGGGTTGGGAAGGTTCCAGAGGAACCGCTTCATGTTTCCCACAGGCAGGGTGGATTCTGGTCACTAAAGGAGCACTCTCAGGACATCTTGGATCCGAGAGCGGACAACAGAGGGGTCCCGTTACTTAGGAACTGTTTCATGTTAGGACGGTGCACACAGCATCGTCTTCCCTGGGCCGGAGTTCACTGCTTCTGTGCAGCTTCATGTCAAATGCCAGTGCCTCCGCCAACATTTGGTGGAGCAGCCTGTGAAATGACACCGCTTTTGCCTCTGCCACTAGTCTCCTGGTCGAAAGTGTGAACGCAATTTGTGTTTCCAAGTGGGAAGACCCACTACAGAGTTCACTTACCGTACACTGCCGAGTTGGGCACCCAGCCCATGGCCAAGTGCATTTAAAAGGTTTCCATCGTACGGTTTTCAGAATGAGCCGTAAGCGCCCCCTGACGGATCGGAGCCCCCGAGCAACCCGGGTAGCACACTCTTCCCCTAGGTTACACTGTGTTCAAGGACCTAGGGCTCTATGCTTCCTGCAGGGAAAGCCACCTGGTATGCCCATGTTTCCCTGCGACCCACCACCTCATGAGACTTTCTGAGCTGGAGAGCCAATCAGTTCTCCATGCGGTGGCCAAGGCCCCCTCTGCAATGGACTTGAGGCCACCGTGCCAAGACCTTTTTACCGTGTTCCCTGCTGGGGTCGGAACTGATTAGTGAGAACACTGGACACCTCAAGGCTCACGCTCCAAGGACTTCCCGCATGCAACGAGCAAACACGCACCAAGGGCTTCTTTGTCGCCCAGAGCGAAGAACAAAGCCGGGAATCCCATGTAGAACGAGCACCCTGCAACTTGAGCCGGGAAGGCTTTGTCGTCCCGTCCCCTTGAGCAGCCTTTGCCACACTCCACTTCCAAGGAGCGTGTACGAACGAAACGTTTTACCCTCACAGCACTCTACGCCGCAGGCCTCCCTGCGCTCGGTGTGACCTCTGGTTTTGAACGAACCGTCTTGGGTGAAACGCTTTCAGACCCCTCTGTCTCCACAGGGCTTGGTGTTGGAACTCTGCAAGGCTACGCTGCGATGTGCGTCAAACTGATTTCCACAGCCCATCTGTTTATGTGGCCCAGTGGTAGCAAAGCCTTTGAAGGGAAGCGATGCAGCACAGTGTCACAGGATGTATTGGACCAAAGACACCATGTGCTCGCCTGACATCTATCCTGTGCCCAATCCACTGCCTGTGAGATTTTCTTCAACTAGCCTGTCAGGTACACATCCCGTTTACCTTTGTGAGAAACTCCTTGCCTATGCGGTCTGCAAAGCTCTCCTCCCAAATCCCCTTGAGAACCTCGGAGCGTAGCTCTCTCTGTGTGAAGGCCCTTTTGTGTGGCGTGTTGAGAAACGGGGCGCAAGCCTTTCAGAGCCTGCTTGGAAGAACCTGGATGAGCACTGAGCAATCCCCAAGAATTGTGGGTATGCTACTGCTCTCGTCTAGCTCGTCCGCTGCACGTGCACCTCCCGTCCAGGGCCAACCGTCCGTGCTTTGAACCCCATCCTCCTTTTACTCCCATTATTTATACGGAACACAGAGCTCGGGGCAGCATGAAGACACCTCTGCGAAAGTGATGTTCCAGATCTCCAGAAGAGTTGGCTCCTTGTTGTGCACTCCATGGCAAAATTCTCAATCCAGAAAAGGCAGTTCACGTGACATACCTATCAGCTACCTGGAAAGGAACCTAACTGTTTCCTATAAGCGGGGCACATTTTCCAGGCCATCCATAGGGTTCTGCCCCAAACGTGGCTTCACACACCTGCCACGCCCAGGGGCACATGTCCGTGACCCATACATGTGGTTTGGCTACGGAGAGGGAACCACCAGGTGCATGCCGCTTTCCCTACAGACCACTGCAGGCATTTTGATCAGCGGTCATCACGTTTCTAGCCTATAGCCAGAAACAGACTTCTGCATTCTTTCTGCAGCAACAGGAAGCACCCTGGCATCTGTTGAGAGGCATGAGACTCTTGTCACGCATTGGAGTTGAGCCCACTTTGTTACATTCGCAAAGCTTCCAAAGACCACAGAGATAGAGTGTCCGGGTTGGGAAGGTTCCAGAGGAACCGCTTCATGTTTCCCACAGGCAGGGTGGATTCTGGTCACTAAAGGAGCACTCTCAGGACATCTTGGATCCGAGAGCGGACAACAGAGGGGTCCCGTTACTTAGGAACTGTTTCATGTTAGGACGGTGCACACAGCATCGTCTTCCCTGGGCCGGAGTTCACTGCTTCTGTGCAGCTTCATGTCAAATGCCAGTGCCTCCGCCAACATTTGGTGGAGCAGCCTGTGAAATGACACCGCTTTTGCCTCTGCCACTAGTCTCCTGGTCGAAAGTGTGAACGCAATTTGTGTTTCCAAGTGGGAAGACCCACTACAGAGTTCACTTACCGTACACTGCCGAGTTGGGCACCCAGCCCATGGCCAAGTGCATTTAAAAGGTTTCCATCGTACGGTTTTCAGAATGAGCCGTAAGCGCCCCCTGACGGATCGGAGCCCCCGAGCAACCCGGGTAGCACACTCTTCCCCTAGGTTACACTGTGTTCAAGAACCTAGGGCTCTATGCTTCCTGCAGGGAAAGCCACCTGGTATGCCCATGTTTCCCTGCGACCCACCACCTCATGAGACTTTCTGAGCTGGAGAGCCAATCAGTTCTCCATGCGGTGGCCAAGGCCCCCTCTGCAATGGACTTGAGGCCACCGTGCCAAGACCTTTTTACCGTGTTCCCTGCTGGGGTCGGAACTGATTAGTGAGAACACTGGACACCTCAAGGCTCACGCTCCAAGGACTTCCCGCATGCAACGAGCAAACACGCACCAAGGGCTTCTTTGTCGCCCAGAGCGAAGAACAAAGCCGGGAATCCCATGTAGAACGAGCACCCTGCAACTTGAGCCGGGAAGGCTTTGTCGTCCCGTCCCCTTGAGCAGCCTTTGCCACACTCCACTTCCAAGGAGCGTGTACGAACGAAACGTTTTACCCTCACAGCACTCTACGCCGCAGGCCTCCCTGCGCTCGGTGTGACCTCTGGTTTTGAACGAACCGTCTTGGGTGAAACGCTTTCAGACCCCTCTGTCTCCACAGGGCTTGGTGTTGGAACTCTGCAAGGCTACGCTGCGATGTGCGTCAAACTGATTTCCACAGCCCATCTGTTTATGTGGCCCAGTGGTAGCAAAGCCTTTGAAGGGAAGCGATGCAGCACAGTGTCACAGGATGTATTGGACCAAAGACACCATGTGCTCGCCTGACATCTATCCTGTGCCCAATCCACTGCCTGTGAGATTTTCTTCAACTAGCCTGTCAGGTACACATCCCGTTTACCTTTGTGAGAAACTCCTTGCCTATGCGGTCTGCAAAGCTCTCCTCCCAAATCCCCTTGAGAACCTCGGAGCGTAGCTCTCTCTGTGTGAAGGCCCTTTTGTGTGGCGTGTTGAGAAACGGGGCGCAAGCCTTTCAGAGCCTGCTTGGAAGAACCTGGATGAGCACTGAGCAATCCCCAAGAATTGTGGGTATGCTACTGCTCTCGTCTAGCTCGTCCGCTGCACGTGCACCTCCCGTCCAGGGCCAACCGTCCGTGCTTTGAACCCCATCCTCCTTTTACTCCCATTATTTATACGGAACACAGAGCTCGGGGCAGCATGAAGACACCTCTGCGAAAGTGATGTTCCAGATCTCCAGAAGAGTTGGCTCCTTGTTGTGCACTCCATGGCAAAATTCTCAATCCAGAAAAGGCAGTTCACGTGACATACCTATCAGCTACCTGGAAAGGAACCTAACTGTTTCCTATAAGCGGGGCACATTTTCCAGGCCATCCATAGGGTTCTGCCCCAAACGTGGCTTCACACACCTGCCACGCCCAGGGGCACATGTCCGTGACCCATACATGTGGTTTGGCTACGGAGAGGGAACCACCAGGTGCATGCCGCTTTCCCTACAGACCACTGCAGGCATTTTGATCAGCGGTCATCACGTTTCTAGCCTATAGCCAGAAACAGACTTCTGCATTCTTTCTGCAGCAACAGGAAGCACCCTGGCATCTGTTGAGAGGCATGAGACTCTTGTCACGCATTGGAGTTGAGCCCACTTTGTTACATTCGCAAAGCTTCCAAAGACCACAGAGATAGAGTGTCCGGGTTGGGAAGGTTCCAGAGGAACCGCTTCATGTTTCCCACAGGCAGGGTGGATTCTGGTCACTAAAGGAGCACTCTCAGGACATCTTGGATCCGAGAGCGGACAACAGAGGGGTCCCGTTACTTAGGAACTGTTTCATGTTAGGACGGTGCACACAGCATCGTCTTCCCTGGGCCGGAGTTCACTGCTTCTGTGCAGCTTCATGTCAAATGCCAGTGCCTCCGCCAACATTTGGTGGAGCAGCCTGTGAAATGACACCGCTTTTGCCTCTGCCACTAGTCTCCTGGTCGAAAGTGTGAACGCAATTTGTGTTTCCAAGTGGGAAGACCCACTACAGAGTTCACTTACCGTACACTGCCGAGTTGGGCACCCAGCCCATGGCCAAGTGCATTTAAAAGGTTTCCATCGTACGGTTTTCAGAATGAGCCGTAAGCGCCCCCTGACGGATCGGAGCCCCCGAGCAACCCGGGTAGCACACTCTTCCCCTAGGTTACACTGTGTTCAAGAACCTAGGGCTCTATGCTTCCTGCAGGGAAAGCCACCTGGTATGCCCATGTTTCCCTGCGACCCACCACCTCATGAGACTTTCTGAGCTGGAGAGCCAATCAGTTCTCCATGCGGTGGCCAAGGCCCCCTCTGCAATGGACTTGAGGCCACCGTGCCAAGACCTTTTTACCGTGTTCCCTGCTGGGGTCGGAACTGATTAGTGAGAACACTGGACACCTCAAGGCTCACGCTCCAAGGACTTCCCGCATGCAACGAGCAAACACGCACCAAGGGCTTCTTTGTCGCCCAGAGCGAAGAACAAAGCCGGGAATCCCATGTAGAACGAGCACCCTGCAACTTGAGCCGGGAAGGCTTTGTCGTCCCGTCCCCTTGAGCAGCCTTTGCCACACTCCACTTCCAAGGAGCGTGTACGAACGAAACGTTTTACCCTCACAGCACTCTACGCCGCAGGCCTCCCTGCGCTCGGTGTGACCTCTGGTTTTGAACGAACCGTCTTGGGTGAAACGCTTTCAGACCCCTCTGTCTCCACAGGGCTTGGTGTTGGAACTCTGCAAGGCTACGCTGCGATGTGCGTCAAACTGATTTCCACAGCCCATCTGTTTATGTGGCCCAGTGGTAGCAAAGCCTTTGAAGGGAAGCGATGCAGCACAGTGTCACAGGATGTATTGGACCAAAGACACCATGTGCTCGCCTGACATCTATCCTGTGCCCAATCCACTGCCTGTGAGATTTTCTTCAACTAGCCTGTCAGGTACACATCCCGTTTACCTTTGTGAGAAACTCCTTGCCTATGCGGTCTGCAAAGCTCTCCTCCCAAATCCCCTTGAGAACCTTGGAGCGTAGCTCTCTCTGTGTGAAGGCCCTTTTGTGTGGCGTGTTGAGAAACGGGGCGCAAGCCTTTCAGAGCCTGCTTGGAAGAACCTGGATGAGCACTGAGCAATCCCCAAGAATTGTGGGTATGCTACTGCTCTCGTCTAGCTCGTCCGCTGCACGTGCACCTCCCGTCCAGGGCCAACCGTCCGTGCTTTGAACCCCATCCTCCTTTTACTCCCATTATTTATACGGAACACAGAGCTCGGGGCAGCATGAAGACACCTCTGCGAAAGTGATGTTCCAGATCTCCAGAAGAGTTGGCTCCTTGTTGTGCACTCCATGGCAAAATTCTCAATCCAGAAAAGGCAGTTCACGTGACATACCTATCAGCTACCTGGAAAGGAACCTAACTGTTTCCTATAAGCGGGGCACATTTTCCAGGCCATCCATAGGGTTCTGCCCCAAACGTGGCTTCACACACCTGCCACGCCCAGGGGCACATGTCCGTGACCCATACATGTGGTTTGGCTACGGAGAGGGAACCACCAGGTGCATGCCGCTTTCCCTACAGACCACTGCAGGCATTTTGATCAGCGGTCATCACGTTTCTAGCCTATAGCCAGAAACAGACTTCTGCATTCTTTCTGCAGCAACAGGAAGCACCCTGGCATCTGTTGAGAGGCATGAGACTCTTGTCACGCATTGGAGTTGAGCCCACTTTGTTACATTCGCAAAGCTTCCAAAGACCACAGAGATAGAGTGTCCGGGTTGGGAAGGTTCCAGAGGAACCGCTTCATGTTTCCCACAGGCAGGGTGGATTCTGGTCACTAAAGGAGCACTCTCAGGACATCTTGGATCCGAGAGCGGACAACAGAGGGGTCCCGTTACTTAGGAACTGTTTCATGTTAGGACGGTGCACACAGCATCGTCTTCCCTGGGCCGGAGTTCACTGCTTCTGTGCAGCTTCATGTCAAATGCCAGTGCCTCCGCCAACATTTGGTGGAGCAGCCTGTGAAATGACACCGCTTTTGCCTCTGCCACTAGTCTCCTGGTCGAAAGTGTGAACGCAATTTGTGTTTCCAAGTGGGAAGACCCACTACAGAGTTCACTTACCGTACACTGCCGAGTTGGGCACCCAGCCCATGGCCAAGTGCATTTAAAAGGTTTCCATCGTACGGTTTTCAGAATGAGCCGTAAGCGCCCCCTGACGGATCGGAGCCCCCGAGCAACCCGGGTAGCACACTCTTCCCCTAGGTTACACTGTGTTCAAGGACCTAGGGCTCTATGCTTCCTGCAGGGAAAGCCACCTGGTATGCCCATGTTTCCCTGCGACCCACCACCTCATGAGACTTTCTGAGCTGGAGAGCCAATCAGTTCTCCATGCGGTGGCCAAGGCCCCCTCTGCAATGGACTTGAGGCCACCGTGCCAAGACCTTTTTACCGTGTTCCCTGCTGGGGTCGGAACTGATTAGTGAGAACACTGGACACCTCAAGGCTCACGCTCCAAGGACTTCCCGCATGCAACGAGCAAACACGCACCAAGGGCTTCTTTGTCGCCCAGAGCGAAGAACAAAGCCGGGAATCCCATGTAGAACGAGCACCCTGCAACTTGAGCCGGGAAGGCTTTGTCGTCCCGTCCCCTTGAGCAGCCTTTGCCACACTCCACTTCCAAGGAGCGTGTACGAACGAAACGTTTTACCCTCACAGCACTCTACGCCGCAGGCCTCCCTGCGCTCGGTGTGACCTCTGGTTTTGAACGAACCGTCTTGGGTGAAACGCTTTCAGACCCCTCTGTCTCCACAGGGCTTGGTGTTGGAACTCTGCAAGGCTACGCTGCGATGTGCGTCAAACTGATTTCCACAGCCCATCTGTTTATGTGGCCCAGTGGTAGCAAAGCCTTTGAAGGGAAGCGATGCAGCACAGTGTCACAGGATGTATTGGACCAAAGACACCATGTGCTCGCCTGACATCTATCCTGTGCCCAATCCACTGCCTGTGAGATTTTCTTCAACTAGCCTGTCAGGTACACATCCCGTTTACCTTTGTGAGAAACTCCTTGCCTATGCGGTCTGCAAAGCTCTCCTCCCAAATCCCCTTGAGAACCTCGGAGCGTAGCTCTCTCTGTGTGAAGGCCCTTTTGTGTGGCGTGTTGAGAAACGGGGCGCAAGCCTTTCAGAGCCTGCTTGGAAGAACCTGGATGAGCACTGAGCAATCCCCAAGAATTGTGGGTATGCTACTGCTCTCGTCTAGCTCGTCCGCTGCACGTGCACCTCCCGTCCAGGGCCAACCGTCCGTGCTTTGAACCCCATCCTCCTTTTACTCCCATTATTTATACGGAACACAGAGCTCGGGGCAGCATGAAGACACCTCTGCGAAAGTGATGTTCCAGATCTCCAGAAGAGTTGGCTCCTTGTTGTGCACTCCATGGCAAAATTCTCAATCCAGAAAAGGCAGTTCACGTGACATACCTATCAGCTACCTGGAAAGGAACCTAACTGTTTCCTATAAGCGGGGCACATTTTCCAGGCCATCCATAGGGTTCTGCCCCAAACGTGGCTTCACACACCTGCCACGCCCAGGGGCACATGTCCGTGACCCATACATGTGGTTTGGCTACGGAGAGGGAACCACCAGGTGCATGCCGCTTTCCCTACAGACCACTGCAGGCATTTTGATCAGCGGTCATCACGTTTCTAGCCTATAGCCAGAAACAGACTTCTGCATTCTTTCTGCAGCAACAGGAAGCACCCTGGCATCTGTTGAGAGGCATGAGACTCTTGTCACGCATTGGAGTTGAGCCCACTTTGTTACATTCGCAAAGCTTCCAAAGACCACAGAGATAGAGTGTCCGGGTTGGGAAGGTTCCAGAGGAACCGCTTCATGTTTCCCACAGGCAGGGTGGATTCTGGTCACTAAAGGAGCACTCTCAGGACATCTTGGATCCGAGAGCGGACAACAGAGGGGTCCCGTTACTTAGGAACTGTTTCATGTTAGGACGGTGCACACAGCATCGTCTTCCCTGGGCCGGAGTTCACTGCTTCTGTGCAGCTTCATGTCAAATGCCAGTGCCTCCGCCAACATTTGGTGGAGCAGCCTGTGAAATGACACCGCTTTTGCCTCTGCCACTAGTCTCCTGGTCGAAAGTGTGAACGCAATTTGTGTTTCCA
The DNA here is from genome assembly GCF_964341445.2 of Mesoplodon mirus. Classification (NCBI taxonomy): domain Eukaryota; kingdom Metazoa; phylum Chordata; class Mammalia; order Artiodactyla; family Ziphiidae; genus Mesoplodon; species Mesoplodon mirus. Next base: position 16,504 of record NW_028294824.1, on the reverse strand, counting down.
AGTGGGAAGACCCACTACAGAGTTCACTTACCGTACACTGCCGAGTTGGGCACCCAGCCCATGGCCAAGTGCATTTAAAAGGTTTCCATCGTACGGTTTTCAGAATGAGCCGTAAGCGCCCCCTGACGGATCGGAGCCCCCGAGCAACCCGGGTAGCACACTCTTCCCCTAGGTTACACTGTGTTCAAGGACCTAGGGCTCTATGCTTCCTGCAGGGAAAGCCACCTGGTATGCCCATGTTTCCCTGCGACCCACCACCTCATGAGACTTTCTGAGCTGGAGAGCCAATCAGTTCTCCATGCGGTGGCCAAGGCCCCCTCTGCAATGGACTTGAGGCCACCGTGCCAAGACCTTTTTACCGTGTTCCCTGCTGGGGTCGGAACTGATTAGTGAGAACACTGGACACCTCAAGGCTCACGCTCCAAGGACTTCCCGCATGCAACGAGCAAACACGCACCAAGGGCTTCTTTGTCGCCCAGAGCGAAGAACAAAGCCGGGAATCCCATGTAGAACGAGCACCCTGCAACTTGAGCCGGGAAGGCTTTGTCGTCCCGTCCCCTTGAGCAGCCTTTGCCACACTCCACTTCCAAGGAGCGTGTACGAACGAAACGTTTTACCCTCACAGCACTCTACGCCGCAGGCCTCCCTGCGCTCGGTGTGACCTCTGGTTTTGAACGAACCGTCTTGGGTGAAACGCTTTCAGACCCCTCTGTCTCCACAGGGCTTGGTGTTGGAACTCTGCAAGGCTACGCTGCGATGTGCGTCAAACTGATTTCCACAGCCCATCTGTTTATGTGGCCCAGTGGTAGCAAAGCCTTTGAAGGGAAGCGATGCAGCACAGTGTCACAGGATGTATTGGACCAAAGACACCATGTGCTCGCCTGACATCTATCCTGTGCCCAATCCACTGCCTGTGAGATTTTCTTCAACTAGCCTGTCAGGTACACATCCCGTTTACCTTTGTGAGAAACTCCTTGCCTATGCGGTCTGCAAAGCTCTCCTCCCAAATCCCCTTGAGAACCTCGGAGCGTAGCTCTCTCTGTGTGAAGGCCCTTTTGTGTGGCGTGTTGAGAAACGGGGCGCAAGCCTTTCAGAGCCTGCTTGGAAGAACCTGGATGAGCACTGAGCAATCCCCAAGAATTGTGGGTATGCTACTGCTCTCGTCTAGCTCGTCCGCTGCACGTGCACCTCCCGTCCAGGGCCAACCGTCCGTGCTTTGAACCCCATCCTCCTTTTACTCCCATTATTTATACGGAACACAGAGCTCGGGGCAGCATGAAGACACCTCTGCGAAAGTGATGTTCCAGATCTCCAGAAGAGTTGGCTCCTTGTTGTGCACTCCATGGCAAAATTCTCAATCCAGAAAAGGCAGTTCACGTGACATACCTATCAGCTACCTGGAAAGGAACCTAACTGTTTCCTATAAGCGGGGCACATTTTCCAGGCCATCCATAGGGTTCTGCCCCAAACGTGGCTTCACACACCTGCCACGCCCAGGGGCACATGTCCGTGACCCATACATGTGGTTTGGCTACGGAGAGGGAACCACCAGGTGCATGCCGCTTTCCCTACAGACCACTGCAGGCATTTTGATCAGCGGTCATCACGTTTCTAGCCTATAGCCAGAAACAGACTTCTGCATTCTTTCTGCAGCAACAGGAAGCACCCTGGCATCTGTTGAGAGGCATGAGACTCTTGTCACGCATTGGAGTTGAGCCCACTTTGTTACATTCGCAAAGCTTCCAAAGACCACAGAGATAGAGTGTCCGGGTTGGGAAGGTTCCAGAGGAACCGCTTCATGTTTCCCACAGGCAGGGTGGATTCTGGTCACTAAAGGAGCACTCTCAGGACATCTTGGATCCGAGAGCGGACAACAGAGGGGTCCCGTTACTTAGGAACTGTTTCATGTTAGGACGGTGCACACAGCATCGTCTTCCCTGGGCCGGAGTTCACTGCTTCTGTGCAGCTTCATGTCAAATGCCAGTGCCTCCGCCAACATTTGGTGGAGCAGCCTGTGAAATGACACCGCTTTTGCCTCTGCCACTAGTCTCCTGGTCGAAAGTGTGAACGCAATTTGTGTTTCCAAGTGGGAAGACCCACTACAGAGTTCACTTACCGTACACTGCCGAGTTGGGCACCCAGCCCATGGCCAAGTGCATTTAAAAGGTTTCCATCGTACGGTTTTCAGAATGAGCCGTAAGCGCCCCCTGACGGATCGGAGCCCCCGAGCAACCCGGGTAGCACACTCTTCCCCTAGGTTACACTGTGTTCAAGAACCTAGGGCTCTATGCTTCCTGCAGGGAAAGCCACCTGGTATGCCCATGTTTCCCTGCGACCCACCACCTCATGAGACTTTCTGAGCTGGAGAGCCAATCAGTTCTCCATGCGGTGGCCAAGGCCCCCTCTGCAATGGACTTGAGGCCACCGTGCCAAGACCTTTTTACCGTGTTCCCTGCTGGGGTCGGAACTGATTAGTGAGAACACTGGACACCTCAAGGCTCACGCTCCAAGGACTTCCCGCATGCAACGAGCAAACACGCACCAAGGGCTTCTTTGTCGCCCAGAGCGAAGAACAAAGCCGGGAATCCCATGTAGAACGAGCACCCTGCAACTTGAGCCGGGAAGGCTTTGTCGTCCCGTCCCCTTGAGCAGCCTTTGCCACACTCCACTTCCAAGGAGCGTGTACGAACGAAACGTTTTACCCTCACAGCACTCTACGCCGCAGGCCTCCCTGCGCTCGGTGTGACCTCTGGTTTTGAACGAACCGTCTTGGGTGAAACGCTTTCAGACCCCTCTGTCTCCACAGGGCTTGGTGTTGGAACTCTGCAAGGCTACGCTGCGATGTGCGTCAAACTGATTTCCACAGCCCATCTGTTTATGTGGCCCAGTGGTAGCAAAGCCTTTGAAGGGAAGCGATGCAGCACAGTGTCACAGGATGTATTGGACCAAAGACACCATGTGCTCGCCTGACATCTATCCTGTGCCCAATCCACTGCCTGTGAGATTTTCTTCAACTAGCCTGTCAGGTACACATCCCGTTTACCTTTGTGAGAAACTCCTTGCCTATGCGGTCTGCAAAGCTCTCCTCCCAAATCCCCTTGAGAACCTCGGAGCGTAGCTCTCTCTGTGTGAAGGCCCTTTTGTGTGGCGTGTTGAGAAACGGGGCGCAAGCCTTTCAGAGCCTGCTTGGAAGAACCTGGATGAGCACTGAGCAATCCCCAAGAATTGTGGGTATGCTACTGCTCTCGTCTAGCTCGTCCGCTGCACGTGCACCTCCCGTCCAGGGCCAACCGTCCGTGCTTTGAACCCCATCCTCCTTTTACTCCCATTATTTATACGGAACACAGAGCTCGGGGCAGCATGAAGACACCTCTGCGAAAGTGATGTTCCAGATCTCCAGAAGAGTTGGCTCCTTGTTGTGCACTCCATGGCAAAATTCTCAATCCAGAAAAGGCAGTTCACGTGACATACCTATCAGCTACCTGGAAAGGAACCTAACTGTTTCCTATAAGCGGGGCACATTTTCCAGGCCATCCATAGGGTTCTGCCCCAAACGTGGCTTCACACACCTGCCACGCCCAGGGGCACATGTCCGTGACCCATACATGTGGTTTGGCTACGGAGAGGGAACCACCAGGTGCATGCCGCTTTCCCTACAGACCACTGCAGGCATTTTGATCAGCGGTCATCACGTTTCTAGCCTATAGCCAGAAACAGACTTCTGCATTCTTTCTGCAGCAACAGGAAGCACCCTGGCATCTGTTGAGAGGCATGAGACTCTTGTCACGCATTGGAGTTGAGCCCACTTTGTTACATTCGCAAAGCTTCCAAAGACCACAGAGATAGAGTGTCCGGGTTGGGAAGGTTCCAGAGGAACCGCTTCATGTTTCCCACAGGCAGGGTGGATTCTGGTCACTAAAGGAGCACTCTCAGGACATCTTGGATCCGAGAGCGGACAACAGAGGGGTCCCGTTACTTAGGAACTGTTTCATGTTAGGACGGTGCACACAGCATCGTCTTCCCTGGGCCGGAGTTCACTGCTTCTGTGCAGCTTCATGTCAAATGCCAGTGCCTCCGCCAACATTTGGTGGAGCAGCCTGTGAAATGACACCGCTTTTGCCTCTGCCACTAGTCTCCTGGTCGAAAGTGTGAACGCAATTTGTGTTTCCAAGTGGGAAGACCCACTACAGAGTTCACTTACCGTACACTGCCGAGTTGGGCACCCAGCCCATGGCCAAGTGCATTTAAAAGGTTTCCATCGTACGGTTTTCAGAATGAGCCGTAAGCGCCCCCTGACGGATCGGAGCCCCCGAGCAACCCGGGTAGCACACTCTTCCCCTAGGTTACACTGTGTTCAAGAACCTAGGGCTCTATGCTTCCTGCAGGGAAAGCCACCTGGTATGCCCATGTTTCCCTGCGACCCACCACCTCATGAGACTTTCTGAGCTGGAGAGCCAATCAGTTCTCCATGCGGTGGCCAAGGCCCCCTCTGCAATGGACTTGAGGCCACCGTGCCAAGACCTTTTTACCGTGTTCCCTGCTGGGGTCGGAACTGATTAGTGAGAACACTGGACACCTCAAGGCTCACGCTCCAAGGACTTCCCGCATGCAACGAGCAAACACGCACCAAGGGCTTCTTTGTCGCCCAGAGCGAAGAACAAAGCCGGGAATCCCATGTAGAACGAGCACCCTGCAACTTGAGCCGGGAAGGCTTTGTCGTCCCGTCCCCTTGAGCAGCCTTTGCCACACTCCACTTCCAAGGAGCGTGTACGAACGAAACGTTTTACCCTCACAGCACTCTACGCCGCAGGCCTCCCTGCGCTCGGTGTGACCTCTGGTTTTGAACGAACCGTCTTGGGTGAAACGCTTTCAGACCCCTCTGTCTCCACAGGGCTTGGTGTTGGAACTCTGCAAGGCTACGCTGCGATGTGCGTCAAACTGATTTCCACAGCCCATCTGTTTATGTGGCCCAGTGGTAGCAAAGCCTTTGAAGGGAAGCGATGCAGCACAGTGTCACAGGATGTATTGGACCAAAGACACCATGTGCTCGCCTGACATCTATCCTGTGCCCAATCCACTGCCTGTGAGATTTTCTTCAACTAGCCTGTCAGGTACACATCCCGTTTACCTTTGTGAGAAACTCCTTGCCTATGCGGTCTGCAAAGCTCTCCTCCCAAATCCCCTTGAGAACCTCGGAGCGTAGCTCTCTCTGTGTGAAGGCCCTTTTGTGTGGCGTGTTGAGAAACGGGGCGCAAGCCTTTCAGAGCCTGCTTGGAAGAACCTGGATGAGCACTGAGCAATCCCCAAGAATTGTGGGTATGCTACTGCTCTCGTCTAGCTCGTCCGCTGCACGTGCACCTCCCGTCCAGGGCCAACCGTCCGTGCTTTGAACCCCATCCTCCTTTTACTCCCATTATTTATACGGAACACAGAGCTCGGGGCAGCATGAAGACACCTCTGCGAAAGTGATGTTCCAGATCTCCAGAAGAGTTGGCTCCTTGTTGTGCACTCCATGGCAAAATTCTCAATCCAGAAAAGGCAGTTCACGTGACATACCTATCAGCTACCTGGAAAGGAACCTAACTGTTTCCTATAAGCGGGGCACATTTTCCAGGCCATCCATAGGGTTCTGCCCCAAACGTGGCTTCACACACCTGCCACGCCCAGGGGCACATGTCCGTGACCCATACATGTGGTTTGGCTACGGAGAGGGAACCACCAGGTGCATGCCGCTTTCCCTACAGACCACTGCAGGCATTTTGATCAGCGGTCATCACGTTTCTAGCCTATAGCCAGAAACAGACTTCTGCATTCTTTCTGCAGCAACAGGAAGCACCCTGGCATCTGTTGAGAGGCATGAGACTCTTGTCACGCATTGGAGTTGAGCCCACTTTGTTACATTCGCAAAGCTTCCAAAGACCACAGAGATAGAGTGTCCGGGTTGGGAAGGTTCCAGAGGAACCGCTTCATGTTTCCCACAGGCAGGGTGGATTCTGGTCACTAAAGGAGCACTCTCAGGACATCTTGGATCCGAGAGCGGACAACAGAGGGGTCCCGTTACTTAGGAACTGTTTCATGTTAGGACGGTGCACACAGCATCGTCTTCCCTGGGCCGGAGTTCACTGCTTCTGTGCAGCTTCATGTCAAATGCCAGTGCCTCCGCCAACATTTGGTGGAGCAGCCTGTGAAATGACACCGCTTTTGCCTCTGCCACTAGTCTCCTGGTCGAAAGTGTGAACGCAATTTGTGTTTCCAAGTGGGAAGACCCACTACAGAGTTCACTTACCGTACACTGCCGAGTTGGGCACCCAGCCCATGGCCAAGTGCATTTAAAAGGTTTCCATCGTACGGTTTTCAGAATGAGCCGTAAGCGCCCCCTGACGGATCGGAGCCCCCGAGCAACCCGGGTAGCACACTCTTCCCCTAGGTTACACTGTGTTCAAGAACCTAGGGCTCTATGCTTCCTGCAGGGAAAGCCACCTGGTATGCCCATGTTTCCCTGCGACCCACCACCTCATGAGACTTTCTGAGCTGGAGAGCCAATCAGTTCTCCATGCGGTGGCCAAGGCCCCCTCTGCAATGGACTTGAGGCCACCGTGCCAAGACCTTTTTACCGTGTTCCCTGCTGGGGTCGGAACTGATTAGTGAGAACACTGGACACCTCAAGGCTCACGCTCCAAGGACTTCCCGCATGCAACGAGCAAACACGCACCAAGGGCTTCTTTGTCGCCCAGAGCGAAGAACAAAGCCGGGAATCCCATGTAGAACGAGCACCCTGCAACTTGAGCCGGGAAGGCTTTGTCGTCCCGTCCCCTTGAGCAGCCTTTGCCACACTCCACTTCCAAGGAGCGTGTACGAACGAAACGTTTTACCCTCACAGCACTCTACGCCGCAGGCCTCCCTGCGCTCGGTGTGACCTCTGGTTTTGAACGAACCGTCTTGGGTGAAACGCTTTCAGACCCCTCTGTCTCCACAGGGCTTGGTGTTGGAACTCTGCAAGGCTACGCTGCGATGTGCGTCAAACTGATTTCCACAGCCCATCTGTTTATGTGGCCCAGTGGTAGCAAAGCCTTTGAAGGGAAGCGATGCAGCACAGTGTCACAGGATGTATTGGACCAAAGACACCATGTGCTCGCCTGACATCTATCCTGTGCCCAATCCACTGCCTGTGAGATTTTCTTCAACTAGCCTGTCAGGTACACATCCCGTTTACCTTTGTGAGAAACTCCTTGCCTATGCGGTCTGCAAAGCTCTCCTCCCAAATCCCCTTGAGAACCTCGGAGCGTAGCTCTCTCTGTGTGAAGGCCCTTTTGTGTGGCGTGTTGAGAAACGGGGCGCAAGCCTTTCAGAGCCTGCTTGGAAGAACCTGGATGAGCACTGAGCAATCCCCAAGAACTGTGGGTATGCTACTGCTCTCGTCTAGCTCGTCCGCTGCACGTGCACCTCCCGTCCAGGGCCAACCGTCCGTGCTTTGAACCCCATCCTCCTTTTACTCCCATTATTTATACGGAACACAGAGCTCGGGGCAGCATGAAGACACCTCTGCGAAAGTGATGTTCCAGATCTCCAGAAGAGTTGGCTCCTTGTTGTGCACTCCATGGCAAAATTCTCAATCCAGAAAAGGCAGTTCACGTGACATACCTATCAGCTACCTGGAAAGGAACCTAACTGTTTCCTATAAGCGGGGCACATTTTCCAGGCCATCCATAGGGTTCTGCCCCAAACGTGGCTTCACACACCTGCCACGCCCAGGGGCACATGTCCGTGACCCATACATGTGGTTTGGCTACGGAGAGGGAACCACCAGGTGCATGCCGCTTTCCCTACAGACCACTGCAGGCATTTTGATCAGCGGTCATCACGTTTCTAGCCTATAGCCAGAAACAGACTTCTGCATTCTTTCTGCAGCAACAGGAAGCACCCTGGCATCTGTTGAGAGGCATGAGACTCTTGTCACGCATTGGAGTTGAGCCCACTTTGTTACATTCGCAAAGCTTCCAAAGACCACAGAGATAGAGTGTCCGGGTTGGGAAGGTTCCAGAGGAACCGCTTCATGTTTCCCACAGGCAGGGTGGATTCTGGTCACTAAAGGAGCACTCTCAGGACATCTTGGATCCGAGAGCGGACAACAGAGGGGTCCCGTTACTTAGGAACTGTTTCATGTTAGGACGGTGCACACAGCATCGTCTTCCCTGGGCCGGAGTTCACTGCTTCTGTGCAGCTTCATGTCAAATGCCAGTGCCTCCGCCAACATTTGGTGGAGCAGCCTGTGAAATGACACCGCTTTTGCCTCTGCCACTAGTCTCCTGGTCGAAAGTGTGAACGCAATTTGTGTTTCCAAGTGGGAAGACCCACTACAGAGTTCACTTACCGTACACTGCCGAGTTGGGCACCCAGCCCATGGCCAAGTGCATTTAAAAGGTTTCCATCGTACGGTTTTCAGAATGAGCCGTAAGCGCCCCCTGACGGATCGGAGCCCCCGAGCAACCCGGGTAGCACACTCTTCCCCTAGGTTACACTGTGTTCAAGAACCTAGGGCTCTATGCTTCCTGCAGGGAAAGCCACCTGGTATGCCCATGTTTCCCTGCGACCCACCACCTCATGAGACTTTCTGAGCTGGAGAGCCAATCAGTTCTCCATGCGGTGGCCAAGGCCCCCTCTGCAATGGACTTGAGGCCACCGTGCCAAGACCTTTTTACCGTGTTCCCTGCTGGGGTCGGAACTGATTAGTGAGAACACTGGACACCTCAAGGCTCACGCTCCAAGGACTTCCCGCATGCAACGAGCAAACACGCACCAAGGGCTTCTTTGTCGCCCAGAGCGAAGAACAAAGCCGGGAATCCCATGTAGAACGAGCACCCTGCAACTTGAGCCGGGAAGGCTTTGTCGTCCCGTCCCCTTGAGCAGCCTTTGCCACACTCCACTTCCAAGGAGCGTGTACGAACGAAACGTTTTACCCTCACAGCACTCTACGCCGCAGGCCTCCCTGCGCTCGGTGTGACCTCTGGTTTTGAACGAACCGTCTTGGGTGAAACGCTTTCAGACCCCTCTGTCTCCACAGGGCTTGGTGTTGGAACTCTGCAAGGCTACGCTGCGATGTGCGTCAAACTGATTTCCACAGCCCATCTGTTTATGTGGCCCAGTGGTAGCAAAGCCTTTGAAGGGAAGCGATGCAGCACAGTGTCACAGGATGTATTGGACCAAAGACACCATGTGCTCGCCTGACATCTATCCTGTGCCCAATCCACTGCCTGTGAGATTTTCTTCAACTAGCCTGTCAGGTACACATCCCGTTTACCTTTGTGAGAAACTCCTTGCCTATGCGGTCTGCAAAGCTCTCCTCCCAAATCCCCTTGAGAACCTCGGAGCGTAGCTCTCTCTGTGTGAAGGCCCTTTTGTGTGGCGTGTTGAGAAACGGGGCGCAAGCCTTTCAGAGCCTGCTTGGAAGAACCTGGATGAGCACTGAGCAATCCCCAAGAATTGTGGGTATGCTACTGCTCTCGTCTAGCTCGTCCGCTGCACGTGCACCTCCCGTCCAGGGCCAACCGTCCGTGCTTTGAACCCCATCCTCCTTTTACTCCCATTATTTATACGGAACACAGAGCTCGGGGCAGCATGAAGACACCTCTGCGAAAGTGATGTTCCAGATCTCCAGAAGAGTTGGCTCCTTGTTGTGCACTCCATGGCAAAATTCTCAATCCAGAAAAGGCAGTTCACGTGACATACCTATCAGCTACCTGGAAAGGAACCTAACTGTTTCCTATAAGCGGGGCACATTTTCCAGGCCATCCATAGGGTTCTGCCCCAAACGTGGCTTCACACACCTGCCACGCCCAGGGGCACATGTCCGTGACCCATACATGTGGTTTGGCTACGGAGAGGGAACCACCAGGTGCATGCCGCTTTCCCTACAGACCACTGCAGGCATTTTGATCAGCGGTCATCACGTTTCTAGCCTATAGCCAGAAACAGACTTCTGCATTCTTTCTGCAGCAACAGGAAGCACCCTGGCATCTGTTGAGAGGCATGAGACTCTTGTCACGCATTGGAGTTGAGCCCACTTTGTTACATTCGCAAAGCTTCCAAAGACCACAGAGATAGAGTGTCCGGGTTGGGAAGGTTCCAGAGGAACCGCTTCATGTTTCCCACAGGCAGGGTGGATTCTGGTCACTAAAGGAGCACTCTCAGGACATCTTGGATCCGAGAGCGGACAACAGAGGGGTCCCGTTACTTAGGAACTGTTTCATGTTAGGACGGTGCACACAGCATCGTCTTCCCTGGGCCGGAGTTCACTGCTTCTGTGCAGCTTCATGTCAAATGCCAGTGCCTCCGCCAACATTTGGTGGAGCAGCCTGTGAAATGACACCGCTTTTGCCTCTGCCACTAGTCTCCTGGTCGAAAGTGTGAACGCAATTTGTGTTTCCAAGTGGGAAGACCCACTACAGAGTTCACTTACCGTACACTGCCGAGTTGGGCACCCAGCCCATGGCCAAGTGCATTTAAAAGGTTTCCATCGTACGGTTTTCAGAATGAGCCGTAAGCGCCCCCTGACGGATCGGAGCCCCCGAGCAACCCGGGTAGCACACTCTTCCCCTAGGTTACACTGTGTTCAAGAACCTAGGGCTCTATGCTTCCTGCAGGGAAAGCCACCTGGTATGCCCATGTTTCCCTGCGACCCACCACCTCATGAGACTTTCTGAGCTGGAGAGCCAATCAGTTCTCCATGCGGTGGCCAAGGCCCCCTCTGCAATGGACTTGAGGCCACCGTGCCAAGACCTTTTTACCGTGTTCCCTGCTGGGGTCGGAACTGATTAGTGAGAACACTGGACACCTCAAGGCTCACGCTCCAAGGACTTCCCGCATGCAACGAGCAAACACGCACCAAGGGCTTCTTTGTCGCCCAGAGCGAAGAACAAAGCCGGGAATCCCATGTAGAACGAGCACCCTGCAACTTGAGCCGGGAAGGCTTTGTCGTCCCGTCCCCTTGAGCAGCCTTTGCCACACTCCACTTCCAAGGAGCGTGTACGAACGAAACGTTTTACCCTCACAGCACTCTACGCCGCAGGCCTCCCTGCGCTCGGTGTGACCTCTGGTTTTGAACGAACCGTCTTGGGTGAAACGCTTTCAGACCCCTCTGTCTCCACAGGGCTTGGTGTTGGAACTCTGCAAGGCTACGCTGCGATGTGCGTCAAACTGATTTCCACAGCCCATCTGTTTATGTGGCCCAGTGGTAGCAAAGCCTTTGAAGGGAAGCGATGCAGCACAGTGTCACAGGATGTATTGGACCAAAGACACCATGTGCTCGCCTGACATCTATCCTGTGCCCAATCCACTGCCTGTGAGATTTTCTTCAACTAGCCTGTCAGGTACACATCCCGTTTACCTTTGTGAGAAACTCCTTGCCTATGCGGTCTGCAAAGCTCTCCTCCCAAATCCCCTTGAGAACCTCGGAGCGTAGCTCTCTCTGTGTGAAGGCCCTTTTGTGTGGCGTGTTGAGAAACGGGGCGCAAGCCTTTCAGAGCCTGCTTGGAAGAACCTGGATGAGCACTGAGCAATCCCCAAGAATTGTGGGTATGCTACTGCTCTCGTCTAGCTCGTCCGCTGCACGTGCACCTCCCGTCCAGGGCCAACCGTCCGTGCTTTGAACCCCATCCTCCTTTTACTCCCATTATTTATACGGAACACAGAGCTCGGGGCAGCATGAAGACACCTCTGCGAAAGTGATGTTCCAGATCTCCAGAAGAGTTGGCTCCTTGTTGTGCACTCCATGGCAAAATTCTCAATCCAGAAAAGGCAGTTCACGTGACATACCTATCAGCTACCTGGAAAGGAACCTAACTGTTTCCTATAAGCGGGGCACATTTTCCAGGCCATCCATAGGGTTCTGCCCCAAACGTGGCTTCACACACCTGCCACGCCCAGGGGCACATGTCCGTGACCCATACATGTGGTTTGGCTACGGAGAGGGAACCACCAGGTGCATGCCGCTTTCCCTACAGACCACTGCAGGCATTTTGATCAGCGGTCATCACGTTTCTAGCCTATAGCCAGAAACAGACTTCTGCATTCTTTCTGCAGCAACAGGAAGCACCCTGGCATCTGTTGAGAGGCATGAGACTCTTGTCACGCATTGGAGTTGAGCCCACTTTGTTACATTCGCAAAGCTTCCAAAGACCACAGAGATAGAGTGTCCGGGTTGGGAAGGTTCCAGAGGAACCGCTTCATGTTTCCCACAGGCAGGGTGGATTCTGGTCACTAAAGGAGCACTCTCAGGACATCTTGGATCCGAGAGCGGACAACAGAGGGGTCCCGTTACTTAGGAACTGTTTCATGTTAGGACGGTGCACACAGCATCGTCTTCCCTGGGCCGGAGTTCACTGCTTCTGTGCAGCTTCATGTCAAATGCCAGTGCCTCCGCCAACATTTGGTGGAGCAGCCTGTGAAATGACACCGCTTTTGCCTCTGCCACTAGTCTCCTGGTCGAAAGTGTGAACGCAATTTGTGTTTCCAAGTGGGAAGACCCACTACAGAGTTCACTTACCGTACACTGCCGAGTTGGGCACCCAGCCCATGGCCAAGTGCATTTAAAAGGTTTCCATCGTACGGTTTTCAGAATGAGCCGTAAGCGCCCCCTGACGGATCGGAGCCCCCGAGCAACCCGGGTAGCACACTCTTCCCCTAGGTTACACTGTGTTCAAGAACCTAGGGCTCTATGCTTCCTGCAGGGAAAGCCACCTGGTATGCCCATGTTTCCCTGCGACCCACCACCTCATGAGACTTTCTGAGCTGGAGAGCCAATCAGTTCTCCATGCGGTGGCCAAGGCCCCCTCTGCAATGGACTTGAGGCCACCGTGCCAAGACCTTTTTACCGTGTTCCCTGCTGGGGTCGGAACTGATTAGTGAGAACACTGGACACCTCAAGGCTCACGCTCCAAGGACTTCCCGCATGCAACGAGCAAACACGCACCAAGGGCTTCTTTGTCGCCCAGAGCGAAGAACAAAGCCGGGAATCCCATGTAGAACGAGCACCCTGCAACTTGAGCCGGGAAGGCTTTGTCGTCCCGTCCCCTTGAGCAGCCTTTGCCACACTCCACTTCCAAGGAGCGTGTACGAACGAAACGTTTTACCCTCACAGCACTCTACGCCGCAGGCCTCCCTGCGCTCGGTGTGACCTCTGGTTTTGAACGAACCGTCTTGGGTGAAACGCTTTCAGACCCCTCTGTCTCCACAGGGCTTGGTGTTGGAACTCTGCAAGGCTACGCTGCGATGTGCGTCAAACTGATTTCCACAGCCCATCTGTTTATGTGGCCCAGTGGTAGCAAAGCCTTTGAAGGGAAGCGATGCAGCACAGTGTCACAGGATGTATTGGACCAAAGACACCATGTGCTCGCCTGACATCTATCCTGTGCCCAATCCACTGCCTGTGAGATTTTCTTCAACTAGCCTGTCAGGTACACATCCCGTTTACCTTTGTGAGAAACTCCTTGCCTATGCGGTCTGCAAAGCTCTCCTCCCAAATCCCCTTGAGAACCTCGGAGCGTAGCTCTCTCTGTGTGAAGGCCCTTTTGTGTGGCGTGTTGAGAAACGGGGCGCAAGCCTTTCAGAGCCTGCTTGGAAGAACCTGGATGAGCACTGAGCAATCCCCAAGAATTGTGGGTATGCTACTGCTCTCGTCTAGCTCGTCCGCTGCACGTGCACCTCCCGTCCAGGGCCAACCGTCCGTGCTTTGAACCCCATCCTCCTTTTACTCCCATTATTTATACGGAACACAGAGCTCGGGGCAGCATGAAGACACCTCTGCGAAAGTGATGTTCCAGATCTCCAGAAGAGTTGGCTCCTTGTTGTGCACTCCATGGCAAAATTCTCAATCCAGAAAAGGCAGTTCACGTGACATACCTATCAGCTACCTGGAAAGGAACCTAACTGTTTCCTATAAGCGGGGCACATTTTCCAGGCCATCCATAGGGTTCTGCCCCAAACGTGGCTTCACACACCTGCCACGCCCAGGGGCACATGTCCGTGACCCATACATGTGGTTTGGCTACGGAGAGGGAACCACCAGGTGCATGCCGCTTTCCCTACAGACCACTGCAGGCATTTTGATCAGCGGTCATCACGTTTCTAGCCTATAGCCAGAAACAGACTTCTGCATTCTTTCTGCAGCAACAGGAAGCACCCTGGCATCTGTTGAGAGGCATGAGACTCTTGTCACGCATTGGAGTTGAGCCCACTTTGTTACATTCGCAAAGCTTCCAAAGACCACAGAGATAGAGTGTCCGGGTTGGGAAGGTTCCAGAGGAACCGCTTCATGTTTCCCACAGGCAGGGTGGATTCTGGTCACTAAAGGAGCACTCTCAGGACATCTTGGATCCGAGAGCGGACAACAGAGGGGTCCCGTTACTTAGGAACTGTTTCATGTTAGGACGGTGCACACAGCATCGTCTTCCCTGGGCCGGAGTTCACTGCTTCTGTGCAGCTTCATGTCAAATGCCAGTGCCTCCGCCAACATTTGGTGGAGCAGCCTGTGAAATGACACCGCTTTTGCCTCTGCCACTAGTCTCCTGGTCGAAAGTGTGAACGCAATTTGTGTTTCCAAGTGGGAAGACCCACTACAGAGTTCACTTACCGTACACTGCCGAGTTGGGCACCCAGCCCATGGCCAAGTGCATTTAAAAGGTTTCCATCGTACGGTTTTCAGAATGAGCCGTAAGCGCCCCCTGACGGATCGGAGCCCCCGAGCAACCCGGGTAGCACACTCTTCCCCTAGGTTACACTGTGTTCAAGAACCTAGGGCTCTATGCTTCCTGCAGGGAAAGCCACCTGGTATGCCCATGTTTCCCTGCGACCCACCACCTCATGAGACTTTCTGAGCTGGAGAGCCAATCAGTTCTCCATGCGGTGGCCAAGGCCCCCTCTGCAATGGACTTGAGGCCACCGTGCCAAGACCTTTTTACCGTGTTCCCTGCTGGGGTCGGAACTGATTAGTGAGAACACTGGACACCTCAAGGCTCACGCTCCAAGGACTTCCCGCATGCAACGAGCAAACACGCACCAAGGGCTTCTTTGTCGCCCAGAGCGAAGAACAAAGCCGGGAATCCCATGTAGAACGAGCACCCTGCAACTTGAGCCGGGAAGGCTTTGTCGTCCCGTCCCCTTGAGCAGCCTTTGCCACACTCCACTTCCAAGGAGCGTGTACGAACGAAACGTTTTACCCTCACAGCACTCTACGCCGCAGGCCTCCCTGCGCTCGGTGTGACCTCTGGTTTTGAACGAACCGTCTTGGGTGAAACGCTTTCAGACCCCTCTGTCTCCACAGGGCTTGGTGTTGGAACTCTGCAAGGCTACGCTGCGATGTGCGTCAAACTGATTTCCACAGCCCATCTGTTTATGTGGCCCAGTGGTAGCAAAGCCTTTGAAGGGAAGCGATGCAGCACAGTGTCACAGGATGTATTGGACCAAAGACACCATGTGCTCGCCTGACATCTATCCTGTGCCCAATCCACTGCCTGTGAGATTTTCTTCAACTAGCCTGTCAGGTACACATCCCGTTTACCTTTGTGAGAAACTCCTTGCCTATGCGGTCTGCAAAGCTCTCCTCCCAAATCCCCTTGAGAACCTCGGAGCGTAGCTCTCTCTGTGTGAAGGCCCTTTTGTGTGGCGTGTTGAGAAACGGGGCGCAAGCCTTTCAGAGCCTGCTTGGAAGAACCTGGATGAGCACTGAGCAATCCCCAAGAACTGTGGGTATGCTACTGCTCTCGTCTAGCTCGTCCGCTGCACGTGCACCTCCCGTCCAGGGCCAACCGTCCGTGCTTTGAACCCCATCCTCCTTTTACTCCCATTATTTATACGGAACACAGAGCTCGGGGCAGCATGAAGACACCTCTGCGAAAGTGATGTTCCAGATCTCCAGAAGAGTTGGCTCCTTGTTGTGCACTCCATGGCAAAATTCTCAATCCAGAAAAGGCAGTTCACGTGACATACCTATCAGCTACCTGGAAAGGAACCTAACTGTTTCCTATAAGCGGGGCACATTTTCCAGGCCATCCATAGGGTTCTGCCCCAAACGTGGCTTCACACACCTGCCACGCCCAGGGGCACATGTCCGTGACCCATACATGTGGTTTGGCTACGGAGAGGGAACCACCAGGTGCATGCCGCTTTCCCTACAGACCACTGCAGGCATTTTGATCAGCGGTCATCACGTTTCTAGCCTATAGCCAGAAACAGACTTCTGCATTCTTTCTGCAGCAACAGGAAGCACCCTGGCATCTGTTGAGAGGCATGAGACTCTTGTCACGCATTGGAGTTGAGCCCACTTTGTTACATTCGCAAAGCTTCCAAAGACCACAGAGATAGAGTGTCCGGGTTGGGAAGGTTCCAGAGGAACCGCTTCATGTTTCCCACAGGCAGGGTGGATTCTGGTCACTAAAGGAGCACTCTCAGGACATCTTGGATCCGAGAGCGGACAACAGAGGGGTCCCGTTACTTAGGAACTGTTTCATGT